>NC_133805.1:2915070-2935070 GCF_043250625.1 Sebastes fasciatus
GTTACTAATATTTCCATGTTGTTAAATCAGAGAAATGTTAACCTACAGCCTCAAATCTCACATTCCTTAATACTATTTACAACCTGAGAGTTTAAGTCCAAACTCCTCTCCACCATCTTTCCCATGTGACCTGAATGCAGCATCAGTGTTACAGGGTGTGACTCCTGTGAACAAACTGACATAGTGTGATATTACATCTATTTAAATGTCTCTTTACTGATGTTGTTTGAAGCTGCCAAAGGCTCAGTGAAGTGTTGACATGTCTTCCTGCAGTGAACATCACAGCAGGTTAATAACAAGAGAAATGTGAAACCTGATGCACAACACAAGAGGGCGCCCTCATCCTGCTAACCAGGGATGTAGTGGAGGTTAAGGCTCCTCTACTCAGTCTGTCTGCATGTTTTAAACCATGTTTTTAAGCCCATCAGAAACTCTCTAATGTCTCATACATCATGGTCAGGGTGTCAGACTTCTCTTAGTCAAAGTGAATTCTACTTTTTTAGTAAACAGAAAGGAGTGATTTTCCTGGTGGTAGTTTGGCTTGTGTCTCACTAACCGAGGCGTTTACTGTATGTCCTCCTTCATTTCACTTTTTAAAAACCTCACCTGTGTTTTTAATGTTTTAACACTGTTCTAGTAGATTTTCTACTAACTGTTACTTGTTTTTTCTGCCAGCTGCTGAAGTTCAGGTTGACCACAGTGTGTTTGGGTTGTGTGTCAGAAGGTTATTCTCATATCGATGCTTTTGTTTTTTGTGAAGAATTGTGTCGATAGCACCGATCAATAAATATCAGTAGTGGAGGTTAAAGCAGCTCAACTCAGTTTGTCTCCAGTTTCAGTTGAGAACATCTTTTTAGTCAGATAAAAACCTTTATAGTAAAAGTGCATTGTGTCAAAACCTGGATGACCTGCAATTTCCTGATGTTAAACTCAGACAAAACTGAAGTTATTGTACTAGGCCCTGAGCACCTCCGAAACAACTTATCTAATGATATAGTTACTTTAGATGGCATTGCCCTGGCCTCCAGCACCACCGTAAGGAATCTGGGAGTTGTCTTCGACCAGGATATGTCCTTTAACTCTCACATAAAACAAACCTCACGGACTGCCTTCTTTCATCTACGTAACATTGTGAAGATCAGACACATCCTGTGTCAAAATGATGCAGAAAAATTAGTCCATGCATTTGTTACCTCTAGACTCGATTACTGCAATTCCTTATTATCAGGCTGCTCCAATAAGTCTCTTAGGACTCTCCAGTTGATCCAGAATGCTGCAGCACGTGTACTGACTAGAACTAGAAAAAGAGATCATATTACTCCTGTATTAGCTTCTCTACACTGGCTGCCTGTAAAATCCAGAATAGATTTTAAAATCGTCCTCCTCACCTACAAAGCGCTAAACGGTCAGGCCCCATCATATCTTAAAGAGCTCATAGTACCCTACTACCCCACTAGAGCACTGCGCTCACAGAATGCAGGGTTACTTGAGGTTCCTAGAGTCTCCAAACGTAGAATGGGAGCGAGAGCCTTCAGCTATCAAGCTCCTCTTCTCTGGAACCAGCTCCCAGTTTCAGTCCGGGAGGCAGACACCGTCTCTACATTTAAGAGTAGGCTAAAGACTTTCCTCTTTGATAACGCTTATACTTAAGCTGCTATAGGCATAGACTGCCGGGGGACTTCCTATGACACACTGTCATAAGGAACTTCCTATGACACACTGAGCTCCCCTCTCCTTCTGGATATACTCATGTCCCATGTCCATGTTGTTACTAACTTCATTCCTTCCCGGGAGTCCTTGTGCCTCCTTGTCTCGCAGCTAACCGTGGAGCAGGGTCACACCTGGAGCGAGGTCATACCTGGAGCGGGATCACACCGGGAGCGAGGTTATACCTGGAGCAGGGGTACACTTGGAGCAGGGTTTCACCTGGATCTTGGTGGTCTCCGGTATTGTGGCTGCATCTGCTGCCGCGCCCGGTGCCTGCTTGACACCAACTGCTACCATCCTTAATTAACTACGTCTGTACGAGGGACGTTTAATTGTCTGAGTTTTGTCTCTTTCCTAATTCATCCTGGTCAGGCTGCACCGAGGACGGCCGTTGTATGTTTATAATCCATCATTGATATTTAATAGAATTCATTTTGTAACCTATAGGTGTTCTTTGATTTAACAACAAACAACAGGGCTTTCATCCAGAGACCGCTGTTCGTGTCCTGTGCGTTACAAAATTCTGTTTCATGTTCACTGTCCAAACATAGTAGCTTTAAGCTCAACCATGTTGATTTTTTCCTAAACCTAACTAAGTGGTTTAGTTGCCTGAATCTAAACAAGCATATTTGTTTAATTCACAACATTAACGTGTTTACTGCCACCGAGAAGTGATGCAGAGGGGTCTGTTTTTTTGGGGGGGGAAATGGCATTAAAGGAACAGTGTGTAGGATCTGGCGGTATCTAGCGGTGAGGTTGAGACTGCAACCGACTGAAGCCTCTCCCGTGTGCCAAGCGTGTTGGAGAGCTACGGTGGCCGACGCGAAAACACGAATGACCCTCTCTAGAGCCAGTTGTTGTAAGAGCAGCGTAGGTCATCTGGAGCAGAGCCAGCGCTTAGAGTGTGTGTGTGTACGAGGGAAGTGAGTGGTGAAGCAAGAGAGAGAGAGCAGCAACGGCGGGAGCGAGTAACGTTATCGCCTCCGGCCCAAGCCGTTCTGGGCTACTGTAGAAACATGGCGGACTCCGTGAAGAGGACCCGCTCTCTAAACGGATCATTCTGAGGTCACGAAAACATGATTCTTATTTTCAGGTGATTAGACACTAAAGAAAACATACTTATTAATGTTATATTCCATTTCTGCCAATAGATCCCCCTAATTGTTACTCACTGGTCCTTTATCACACTGATTGTTTTCATGTAGTTTGCATTTGTTTATTTATAGGAGATACTAATTATAAGGCCAGTAATCTCCCATTAGAGTCAAATGATCTGATGCATTCATGTCCTGTGGGATTCAGGACAACTAATTTGATTTATTTGTTTAAATGCATCTAACATTAAAAATTCACCTTTTACTCAAAATGATATTCTGGATTTAATCTGTTTTCTACACAAACATTTGAAGGACTTTATCACACAAGTAAAAACTATTTGGGGATTTCATTCCTTCTACAGCAGTGATTCATTCTTCTATTTTTCATCTGCTGTATCAGCATCATCAAACAGTATTTCAGGGAAAAAGAAGAGCTAATTCTGAAAACTGAGGAGCTGTCTCCAAACCCAGAGGTACCAAGAAGAGTTCACCTCCTAAAAGCTTATGGCTCCGGTGTTTTGAACTGAGAAATGATCTCTAGATTGTAAACAAACCACTCGTATCTCTCTCTAACCGCTCCTCTTCCTGGAATGAAGCAGAGCCTGATAGCCCCTCCCTCCTCTTCCTCCTCTTCCTCCTCTTCCTCCTCTCAAACACACCCAGTTGCACTCGGTCCTCTTATTTCCTCGTTCCCTCCCCTTCAGATCTACAGTTTTGAAGATGGGTGTAACCGACGTGGTGCAGTGAGAGCTGACAGGCTGCATTCAGTGCACATGTTGTTTAGATCAGAGCTCAAACTAGTTTCACTTCTCAGGAAGTGAGACTCAGACAGTCGTCGTCTCTGAGAGGTGAAATGGCGCAGCAAGGAGTTCAGCTGGACCACGAAAGGTTCTCTTGTTCCATCTGTCTGGATCTACTGAAGGATCCGGTGACTACTTCCTGTGGACACAGCTACTGCATGAACTGTATTAAAGGCTTCTGGGATGGAGAGGATGAGAAGAAGATCTACAGCTGCCCTCAGTGTAGGCAGACCTTCACACCGAGGCCTGTCCTGGTGAAAAGCACCATGTTAGCAGATTTAGTGGAGGAACTGAAGAAGTCTGGACTCCAAGCTGCTCCTGCTGATCACTGCTATGCTGGACCTGAAGATGTGGCCTGTGATTTCTGCACTGGGAGGAAACTGAAAGCCTTCAAGTCCTGTCTGGTGTGTCTGGCCTCTTACTGTGAGAAACACCTCCAGCCTCATTATGATGTGGCTCCATTAAAGAAACACAAGCTGGTGGAGCCCTCCAAGAAGCTCCAGGAGAACATCTGCTCTCGTCACGATGAGGTGATGAAGATGTTCTGTCGTACTGATCAGCAGTGTATCTGTTATCTCTGCTCTGTGGATGAACATAAAGGCCACGACACCGTCTCAGCTGCAGCAGAAAGGACCGAGAGGCAGAGAGAGCTGGAGGTGAGTCGACTCAACATCCAGCAGAGGATCCAGGACAGAGAGAAAGATGTGAAGCTGCTCCAACAGGAGGTGGAGGCTGTCAATCACTCTGCTGATAAAGCAGTGAAGGACAGTGAGAAGATCTTCACCGAGCTGATCCGTCTCATGGAGAAAAGAAGCTGTGATGTGAAGCAGCAGGTCAGATCCCAGCAGAAAAGTGAAGTGAGTCGAGTCAAAGAGCTTCAGGAGAAGCTGGAGCAGGAGATCACTGAGCTGAAGAGGAGAGACGCTGAGCTGAAGCTGCTGTCACACACAGAGGATCACAACCAGTTTCTAATCAACTACCCCTCACTGTCACCGCTCAGCGAGTCTACATCCAGCATCAATATCCGTCCTCTGAGCTACTTTGAGGACGTGACGGCGGCTGTGTCAGAAGTCAGAGATAAACTACAGGACGTTCTGAGAGAGAAATGGACAAACGTCTCACAGACAGTGACTGAAGTGGATGTTTTACTGCCACAACCAGAGCCCAAGACCAGAGCTGGATTCTTACAGTATTCACGAGAAATCACACTGGATCCAAACACAGCATACACACAGCTGTTATTATCTGAGGGGAACAGAAAAGCAACATTAACGAGACAACAACAGTCTTATTCTAGTCACCCAGACAGATTCATTGATTGGGATCAGGTCCTGAGTAGAGAGAGTCTGACTGGACGTTGTTACTGGGAGGTGGAGTGGAGAGGAGATGGAGTTGATGTAGCAGTCGCATACAAGAGTATCAGCAGAGCAGGGGGTGAATGTCAATTTGGATGCAATGACAAATCTTGGGCGTTATATTGTAACAGTAACAGTTATACATTTCAGTACAACAGTGTTCAAACTCCCGTCTCAGGTCCTCCGTCCTCCAGAGTAGGAGTGTACCTGGATCACAGTGCAGGTATTCTGTCCTTCTACAGCGTCTCTGGAACCATGACTCTCCTCCACAGAGTCCAGACCACATTCACTGAGCCTCTCTATGCTGGACTTAGTCTTTATGGTTATGATAACACTGCTGAGTTGTGTAAACTGAAATAGACAGAAGTCATTTGAGGGTTCAACTCTGTGTTTTAACTCTTCAACTTCTCTGGTGTCCATCATTGTTGCTGCAGAGCTGATTTGTGGCTGCACCGCAGAGGGCCAGCCCTACAAACACTAAAGTCTGTCACTGACTGACTGACTGAGTGATGAAGTTACAGGATTGGTCGGCCGACTGTTGGAGGTTCCTCATTGGTTGTTGCTCTTTCTAAATGAAAAGCTGGAGAACAGTTCAGTGTTCATGTTTTCTGGGGAGCGTGTCAGCGGTTCATTGAATCATTACATCGTGCTGTTGTTGTGCATGTGCTGTTGTTTATGTTCCTTTAAGTTACGTTACGTTGTTGCTTCGTATTGTGTTACCGTGCATTCACACCAAGCGAGAAGCTTAAATTAGCAAGACACACGTCGCTACTGCGGTATGAACCCAAAATAAACAGACTGTGCTCTGATTTAATTACAATAAACGGATCAAAATGATGCCGAAATAACGACATTATGATGCTGATTAGTAAAAAGTCTGAATCCATGCTTTGTCAGGTCTGTTACCAAGACGACAAGCAAACAGCTTTTAAAATGCTTGTTTTCTGAATGGAGTTTGGATCGATCAGTGCCAGGCTGTGCAGCTGCTCCTTTAACACTCCATCTAGGAATAAATACAGCAGCAACAACAACAGTGATGACATCAACTTTGTAAGTATGTATATATTGTTACACAGCACTTATATGATGAATGCTTTTGATACACATGCTTTAATAATATACTGAAATACTTTTAACCTAAACATGCAGAAGCAGCGTTCAGTTTTTATTCACCAAATATTTGGAAGAAGCTCCCAGAAACCTGCAGGACCTCCAACTCTGAGTTCTTTTAAATCAAAGCTTCAAACGTTCCTGTTTGCTGCTGCTGCCTTTTATTAAACCAGATAATGATCTTATATACTGCATTAGAGCTTTTACTCTTGTGTGTTATATTCTATTTTAGCTTCTATCCTAGCTTTTATTTTTAGCTTGTTTTTATTTTCTAATCTTTAATGTTTTTATAAATGTTTTAATTATGTCTTAATGTTCTTTTGCACTTTGTCGCAATGTTCTTTAATGTTCAATATTATATTATATTATATAATATTATATTATGTTATATTATATTATACTATATCATATTATATTATGTTATATTATATTATATTATATTGTGTTATATTATACTATATAATATTATATTATATTTTATTAAATTATATTATATTGTATTTTTTTTATTGTATCATATTATACTATATTTTATTTTATTATATCACATCATATTGTATTATATTATAGTTTATTATATTATATTATACTATACTATATTATATTTTATTATATTATATTATATCATATTATATATTTTATTTTATTATATTTTATAATATATTTAAATATATTATATTATATGATATTATATTATATGATATTATATCATATTGTATTTTATTATAGTTTATTTTATTCTATTATATTTTATAATATATTTAATTACACAATATTATATTATATTTTATAATATATTGAATTATATTATATCATATTATATTATATTCCTATATTTGACCAGCTGCACTATTTTATGTTTTAAATTCCCCTTCTTACTTGTGTGATTTTATATTTATTTTATAGCAGCATTAGAGCAGCCTGAGAACAAAAAATATTGCCAACGGCTGCTTCTATGAAATTATTGTGCATATGACAAATAACTTTAATATTAACATCTACTATACAAAAAACTGTTGTTTTGTCTCACTGCATATTACTGTGTGATTTTATTTGATGAGCTGTGTGCTCCGTCTCAAACGTATATAAAAATTAAAGTTATTATAATCTAACAGAGAGAAGAGAGTGACCTCAGAGCCACAGAAACCAGATCAGCTGAATTTACTGAGAAGTGGACGGTTGCCGTGGTAACGCCGGAGGAGAACTGAACTCACCAGCCGTCTCTGGTCCCGTGAGTTCGATGCCCAGCGATTGCGTCCACTTTCACTTCCACATCACCACTTCCTGTTCTCTCCTTCACGCTGGTGACTCATCAATAAACACAACTGAGACTGTCAATCATTATTTAATATCTATACTTTAATATATATATACTGATATTTATATACAATTATACAAGTCTGCATTTACACAGGACCACATCTCTATCCTTGATTCCTCTCCTCGTCTCCTCTCCTTGTACCCTCTTTTCTTCTCTCCTTGTCTCCTCTCCCTGTGTCCTGTCCTTATCTCAACTCCTCTCTTGTTTCCTCTCTTTTTCTCCTCTCTCTGTCCTCTCCTTGTGTCTTTCCTTATCTCCTCTCTTCTCTTGCCTCCTCTCCTTGTCTCTTCTCCCTGTGTTGTCTACTTGTCTCATCTACTTGTCTCCTCTCCTTGTCCCCTCTACTTGTCTCTTCTCTTGTCTCTTCTCTTTGTCTCCTCTCCCTGTATCCTGTCATTGTCTCCTTTCCTTATCTCTTCTCCTCTCTCTTTTTGTCTCCTCTCCTTTTCTCTTCTCTTGTCTCTTCTCCCTGTGTCCTCTCTTGCCTCCTCCCCTTTTCTCCTATCCCTTTGTCCTCTCCTTGTTTCCTCTCCTTGTCTCCTCTCTTGTCTACTTTCCTCTCTTGTCTCCTCTCTTTGTGCCTTCTCCTTCCCGACAGTTTCCTCAGCAGTGACTCTATTGTCTCCTCTCTTGTCTCCTCTCCTTATCTCCTCTCCTCCTCTCCTCTCCTTGTCCCCTCTCCTCCTAGACTCTGGCCGGTGGTCAGCGACCTCCTCCTGTCTCTCCTCTCTTGTCTCCTCTGTCCTCTCCTCTTCTCCTCTCTTGTCCCCTCTCCTTGTCTCCTCTCCTTGTCTGCTCTCCTCTTAAATGTGGCTCAGACTCTGGTCTGTGGTCAGCGACCTCCTCCTGTCTCTCCTCTCTTGTCTCCTCTGTCCTCTCCTTGTCTCCTCTCTTGTCTCCTCTGTCCTCTCCTCGTCTCCTCTCCTTGTCTACTTGTCTCCTCTCCTTGTCCCCTCTCCTCCTAAATGTGGCTCAGACTCTGGCCGGTGGTCAGCGACCTCCTCCGGTCTCTTCTCGACAGTTTCCTCAGCAGCGACTCTCTGAAGGTTCGGCACATCAGGAAGTAGATGATGGGGTCGAGGCAGACGTTGAGCGCCGACAGGAAGAGCGTCCCCTCCTTCAGCTGGAACAACAGGAAGCGGGCGTCCGGGCTGAAGCCCGACTCCGGCATCTGGCTCAGAGTGTACGGCACGCGGCAGACGTGGTACGGCACGAAGCAGACGAAGAACACCGCCAGGATGCTGAAGATGCTGCGGTTCGACTTCCGTCAGACGTCGCTGTTGTCGCGGCGCACGCGGCGGTAGGACTGGTAGACGCGGCAGGCGATGGAGGCGTAGCAGTAGGCGAGGACCAGCAGGGTCACCCAGAACAGGCCGACGCTGAGGAGCGTGGACACCCGGTCTTCAGCTGCATGCAGTGCCGCGAGCTCTCCTCGTCGGCCGGCCGGCTGGTCAGCACCACGTTGGGCAGGACGCAGACGAGGAGGAAGCTCCAGGTGAGGAGCGCCAGCACCCGGGCGAAGCCGACGCTCTGCAGGACATGCAGCGAGGACACGCCGCCCAACCGGGACCTGCAGGAGGATGAGGAGGAGGAGGAGGAGGAGGAGGTGTGTCTGACGATCTTAACGTAGCGCTCGAGGCTGATGAGCCCCATGAAGAGGATCCCCACGTACATGGACGAGTAGAAGAGCACGGCGGTGTAGCGGCAGGTGACCACGTGGAGGCGCCAGCCGCCCAGACCCAGCTGAGCCGCCAGCCTGAAGGGGAAGGTGGTCAGCATGAGGAGGTCGGCCACCACCATGTTCTTCAGGTAGACCACCAGGCCCGAGTCACTGGGCACCCTGAAGAAGATCCAGGCGGCCACGCCATTCAGGGACGCCCCGACCACGCAGATCACCAAGTAGAGCGGCGGGAGCACCTGCTGGGTGAAGATGCTGCTGATGTCTGATTGGTTGCCGGGGAGACGGGTGGCGTTGAGGTGTTCCATCACTGGAAACACACAAACAACACAGTTTGAACATAATGAACAGTAGATGTCACAGTAGAAGTACGTTTCTCTGTCAGGAGAACTCTTAATAAGTCTCTTTTACATTTAACAAAGGCCGTGTCGGTGTGTTAACTCCCCACAGAAGCCTTTTATGTTCATGAACTGAACACACAGCGCTGTGTTTACACGGGGACACGTGCACAAATAAAAAGCGTCTTGAACTCCTGTTTGTCCTGCTGTTCACACACACTTCCCTCCTCCCACCACCGATTCATCCCGGTCCAACACACACTGTGGTCCTCCTCCATCAAACGCCTATAAAAACAGTCCGCGCTGACACCAGGACGCCTTCTGTTTTCCTGTCCTGATTCTTTTATTTTTAGCCCTCGTCTTGTCTCGAACCTGTGACTTCTGCTGTCGCCAAATGATTGTTTCCCCGAGTTGATCTGTACAGAAGTTCAACTTTTAAACACTAAAGCGATCACACGCCGGCTTCTGCTTCTCACTTGGAAACGGTCAATATCAAGTTAATAACTTTAAAAATATCATGATTCTGACTTCCTGTGTTTATGTTATATATTTTTTAATATTATATATTATATATATATTTTGATTTTAAAGTCATAAATTTACGAAAATAAAATGAAGATATTCTGAGTTTAATGGGACACATTTACGAGAAGAAAATCACAAATTTACGTCACATTTTAACTCACAAATTTATAATAATAATAATAATAAATTCAACTTATAAAGCGCTTTTAAAGAACTCAAAGACGCTTATGAGATTTTAAAGTCATTAATTTATGAGGAAAAAACTCCGATATTCTGAGATTAATGTGGCACATTTATGAGAAAAAACTGACAAATTTATGACACATTTTAAAGCCAGAAATTTACGAGAAAAAAACTCACAAATTTGCGAGATTTTAAAGTCATACATTTATGAAAAAAAAACTCAATTTTTATCAATTAATTAATGGTAAAACATAATAATAATAATAAAATAATACATTTATTTTTGCTACATTTAATATCATATTCATTTATCGAGTCATTTATTTATTTATTTATATTTAATTTAATTAATTGATAAAAATGTAACATCATTTGATATTTTTGTTATAATTTGTTTCTTTATTTATTCATAATTAATTAATTAATTCCCTTATTTATTTACTCTTCTGTTTAATTTTTATCTTTTATTTATTTATGTATTTTTCTGTATTATTTATTTATTTTGCATTTATTTCGTTTACATTTATTTTCAATATAATTTCTTTTTACATTTAATGACATATTTATTTATTGAGTCATTATATATTTATTTATTTTTTACTTTGGCAGGTGCCATCCTCCATACTTGGGGTCATTATAATATCCTGGCGAGCAGGAAGGAGATCAGGACATTTAATTATCTCATACATCTAGAACAAACTGTCATTTTTCTCCTACACAAACTTTTGTTTTAGCGATTCCTCTAAGCTGACTCATACTTTATTGGCTGGTAATTTGGATGACACAGACGAACAAGATGCTGATCAGCAGCAACAACTTCTGCTTTCCGCCTTCTAGATGACCTGGCGCAGGAAGTGATGCAACGATCCTCTTCGCTAGAAGAGCTGAACGTTCAGAGGAAGCGTGTTTCTAGATTGTGTGCAATGATTAGAGCTGAAAATAGGGTGGTTTCATCAACTCAGCTCACAGTGAAAAAACAGACGTAGTAGAAAAGGATGTGAGTGATCAACTCGTTATCAGTCAACTCACACAACGAGGGAAAACATCTGGATAAACTCATGGTCCAGATGTTTGTCTCTCTGCCTGTCCACCTGTGTACTGTGAGCTTCATGTATTCAACACCAGTGATTCACAATCAGAAAGAAAAGATGTTTGAGTAGTTTACAACTGTCTGTTGATAATAATGAAATGACAGCTTAATAATTACCTGTAAATGGTGCTAATATTAAAAATAATCATGAACCCGTCAGTCATGAAGGTCACATGGTTTATTACAGAACCGGCTCATGTTGTTAACCAGCGTCTAAAATACTATTTGGAAAATCTTTTATTAGTCACATTGATCGTTTTATTGATCAGCTTCAGTGTTGTTGAAATCACAACTTAAACAGATACCAGTACTTCTACTTTATAGCCACCATAATGTCATAAAGTTGTATTTATACTGTACACATTTATTCAGAGAGACAGACATAATGAAATTATATTTCACTGTTTATTTGATTTTTAATTAAATTTTATTTTATTTATTTTTTATTCATTTCAATATATATTTTGTGGGAGAAACCTGAGCACCAGGAGAATCCCCTTACTGATATATGATGGATTGACTTCTTTTTTTAAACACTCTAATTACCTAAAAATATATTAAAAAAATATTTGGAGGTAATTTAGAGTGTCCAGTTAGACTCATGCATAACTAGGAATTGTGGGAGAAACCTGAGCACCAGGAGAAAACCCCTACTGATATATGATAGATTGACATTTTTTTGAATACTCTAAATTACCTAAAATTATATTTAAAAAATATTTGGAGGTAATTTAGAGTGTCCAGTTAGCCTCATGCATAACTAGAAACTTTGGGAGAAACCTGAGCACCAGGAGAAAACCCCTACTGATATATGATAGATTGACATTTTTTTGAATACTCTAAATTACCACCAAATATATTTAAAAGTATTTCGGGGTAATTTAGAGTGTCCGGTTAGCCTCACGCATAACTAGGAATTGTGGGAGAAACCTGAGCACCAGGAGAAAACCCTTACTGATATATGATAGATTGAAAAAAAATTGGAATACTCTAAATTACCTAAAATTATATTTAAAAAATATTTGGAGGTAATTTAGAGTGTCCAGTTAGCCTCATGCATAACTAGAAACTTTGGGAGAAACCTGAGCACCAGGAGAAAACCCCTACTGATATATGATAGATTTAAAAAAAATTTAATACTCTAAATTACCTCCAAATATATTTTAAAAATATTTGGGGGTAATTTAGAGTGTCCAGTTAGCCTCACGCATAACTAGGAATTGTGGGAGAAACCTGAGCACCAGGAGAAAAACCCTACTGATATATGATAGATTGACATTTTTTTTGAATACTCTAAATTACCTAAAAATATATTTTAAAAATATTTGGAGGTAATTTAGAGTGTCCAGTTAGCCTCATGCATAACTACGAATTGTGGGAGAAACCTGAGCACCAGGAGAAAACCCTTACTGATATATGATAGATTGAAATTTTTTTGAATACTCTAAATTACCACCAAATATATTTAAAAGTATTTGGGGGTAATTTAGAGTGTCCAGTTAGCCTCACGCATAACTAGGAATTGTGGGAGAAACCTGAGCACCAGGAGAAAACCCTTACTGATATATGATAGATTGAAAAAAAATTGGAATACTCTAAATTACCTAAAATTATATTTAAAAAATATTTGGAGGTAATTTAGAGTGTCCAGTTAGCCTCATGCATAACTAGGAATTTTGGGAGAAACCTGAGCACCAGGAGAAAACCCCTACTGATATATGATAGATTGACATTTTTTTGAATACTCTAAATTACCACCAAATATATTTAAAAGTATTTGGGGGTAATTTAGAGTGTCCGGTTAGCCTCACGCATAACTAGGAATTGTGGGAGAAACCTGAGCACCAGGAGAAAACCCTTACTGATATATGATAGATTGAAAAAAAATTGGAATACTCTAAATTACCTAAAATTATATTTAAAAAATATTTGGAGGTAATTTAGAGTGTCCAGTTAGCCTCATGCATAACTAGAAACTTTGGGAGAAACCTGAGCACCAGGAGAAAACCCCTACTGATATATGATAGATTTAAAAAAAATGTAATACTCTAAATTACCTCCAAATATATTTTAAAAATATTTGGGGGTAATTTAGAGTGTCCAGTTAGCCTCACGCATAACTAGGAATTGTGGGAGAAACCTGAGCACCAGGAGAAAAACCCTACTGATATATGATAGATTGACATTTTTTTTGAATACTCTAAATTACCTAAAAATATATTTTAAAAATATTTGGAGGTAATTTAGAGTGTCCAGTTAGCCTCATGCATAACTACGAATTGTGGGAGAAACCTGAGCACCAGGAGAAAACCCTTACTGATATATGATAGATTGAAATTTTTTTGAATACTCTAAATTACCACCAAATATATTAAAAAGATATTTGGAGGTAATTTAGAGTGTCCAGTTAGCCTCACGCATAACTAGGAATTCTGGGGAAACCTGAGCACCAGGAGAAAACCCACGCAGACACAGGGAGAATATACAAACTCCCCACAGCCGGACAGGTGGAGGTGTCTCAGTGAGGCTGCAGTGCTAATCACTAATCACTGAGGAGGGATGTAGGGGTGGAGGGACGGTGATGACGTAGAGAATGAGGGGGAGGTTGAGAGAGGAAGGTAAGGGTGGAGGGAAGACGGGAAGGCGAAGGGGGGAGGAAGAGGGATCTGCTGGTATCCAACCTGAGCTGCAGCCTCCTCTACCTGACTGTTGCCGTCACGCTTCAGGAAGAACCTGCGCATCCAGCGAAAACAACCTTTCTTCTTCTCTTTCTTCTCCACCCCCTCCCGCTCCGTCTCTTCCTTTTTCATCTTCTGTAATGTTGTCTCTCGATCCTCGGTCCTCCTGCGAGAAAAGACTCCTCTCATCTTCCTCTTCATTTTCAGGCAGATGTCCTCCAGGAGCTTCTTCTCAACCTCCATGTGTTGGACTGTGGTCTCCAGGCTCTGTTCTCTGTCCGTCAGGTCCTTGTTGACGTCCTCCAACTGACTGACCTTAGTCTTCCAGATCTGGTCTTTTTCTGTCAGGACCTTTGTGACATTGTCCTCCAGAGCCTTGTATTTGGCCTGCCAGGCGTCCTCTCTCTGTCGGAGTTCATCTGCAGAGCTCAACAGCTCGGTTCTGGTCTCCACGAGCTTTTCATTGAGACTCTTCTTCTCCTGGAAGAGACCAAAGATCACAGCGTCCTTATCGCGCTGCTCCTGCTGGAGATCAAAGATCACAGCGTCCTTATCGATCTGCTCCTGCTGGAGATCAAAGATCACAGCGTCCTTATCGATCTGCTCCTGCTGGAGATCAAAGATCACAGCGTCCTTATCGCGCTGCTCCTGCCGGAGATCAAGGATAACAGCGTCCTTATCGTGCTGCTCCTGCTGGAGATCAAGGATCACAGCGTCCTTATCGATCTGCTCCTGCTGGAGATCAAAGATCACAGCGTCCTTATCGCGCTGCTCCTGCTGGAGATCAAGGATCACAGCGTCCTTATCGCGCTGCTCCTGCTGGAGATCAAAGATCACAGCGTCCTTATCGCGCTGCTCCTGCTGGAGATCAAGGATCACAGCGTCCTTATCGCGCTGCTCCTGCCGGAGATCAAGGATAACAGCGTCCTTATCGTGCTGCTCCTGCTGGAGATCAAGGATCACAGCGTCCTTATCGCGCTGCTCCTGCCGGAGATCAAAGATCACAGCGTCCTTATCGCGCTGCTCCTGCTGGAGATCAAGGATAACAGCGTCCTTATCGTGCTGCTCCTGCTGGAGATCAAGGATCACAGCGTCCTTATCGTGCTGCTCCTGCCGGAGATCAAGGATAACAGCGTCCTTATCGTGCTGCTCCTGCTGGAGATCAAGGATCACAGCGTCCTTATCGCGCTGCTCCTGCTGGAGATCAAGGATAACAGCGTCCTTATCGTGCTGCTCCTGCTGGAGATCAAGGATCACAGCGTCCTTATCGATCTGCTCCTGCTGGAGATCAAGGATCACAGCGTCCTTATCGCGCTGCTCCTGCCGGAGATCAACGATCACAGCGTCCTTATCGCGCTGCTCCTGCTGGAGATCAAGGATCACAGCGTCCTTATCGCGCTGCTCCTGCTGGAGATCAAGGATCACAGCGTCCTTATCGCGCTGCTCCTGCTGGAGATCAAGGATAACAGCGTCCTTATCGCGCTGCTCCTGCTGGAGATCAAGGATCACAGCGTCCTTATCGCGCTGCTCCTGCCGGAGATCAAGGATAACAGCGTCCTTATCGTGCTGCTCCTGCTGGAGATCAAGGATCACAGCGTCCTTATCGATCTGCTCCTGCTGGAGATCAAAGATCACAGCGTCCTTATCGCGCTGCTCCTGCTGGAGATCAAGGATCACAGCGTCCTTATCGTGCTGCTCCTGCTGGAGATCAAGGATAACAGCGTCCTTATCGCGCTGCTCCTGCCGGAGATCAAGGATAACAGCGTCCTTATCGTGCTGCTCCTGCTGCAGATCAAGGATCACAGCGTCCTTATCGCGCTGCTCCTGCTGGAGATCAAGGATCACAGCGTCCTTATCGCGCTGCTCCTGCCGGAGATCAAGGATAACAGCGTCCTTATCGTGCTGCTCCTGCTGGAGATCAAGGATCACAGCGTCCTTATCGATCTGCTCCTGCTGGAGATCAAAGATCACAGCGTCCTTATCGCGCTGCTCCTGCTGGAGATCAAGGATCACAGCGTCCTTATCGTGCTGCTCCTGCTGGAGATCAAGGATAACAGCGTCCTTATCGCGCTGCTCCTGCCGGAGATCAAGGATAACAGCGTCCTTATCGTGCTGCTCCTGCTGGAGATCAAGGATAACAGCGTCCTTATCGTGCTGCTCCTGCCGGAGATCAAGGATTACAGCGTCCTTATCGATCTGCTCCTGGCGGAGATCAAGGATAACAGCGTCCTTATCGTGCTGCTCCTGCTGGAGATCAAGGATAACAGCGTCCTTATCGTGCTGCTCCTGCTGGAGATCAAGGATAACAGCGTCCTTATCGTGCTGCTCCTGCCGGAGATCAGGGATTGCAGGGTCCTTATCGTGCTGCTCTTTACGGAGACCACGGATAACAGCGTCCTTATCGCGAATGTGCCACGTCAAATGGTTCACTCTGATCTGGAGTTGAGTCTGCTGCGTCTCCCAGCCTCGCTGCTCCTGCCGGAGATCAAGGATTACAGCGTCCTTATCGATCTGCTCCTGGCGGAGATCAAGGATAACAGCGTCCTTATCGTGCTGCTCCTGCCGGAGATCAGGGATTGCAGCGTCCTTATCGTGCTGCTCCTGCCGGAGATCAGGGATTGCAGGGTCCTTATCGTGCTGCTCTTTACGGAGACCATGGATAACAGCGTCCTTATCGTGCTGCTCCTGGCGGAGACCACGGATAACAGCGTGCTTATCGTGCTGCTCTTTACGGAGACCACGGATAACAGCGTCCTTATCGTGCTGCTCCTGCCGGAGATCAGGGATTGCAGGGTCCTTATCGTGCTGCTCTTTACGGAGACCACGGATAACAGCGTCCTTATCGTGCTGCTCCTGCCGGAGATCAGGGATTGCAGGGTCCTTATCGTGCTGCTCTTTACGGAGACCACGGATAACAGCGTCCTTATCACGAATGTGCCACGTCAAATGGTTCACTCTGATCTGGAGTTGAGTCTGCTGCGTCTTCCAGCCTCGTTGCTTCTCAGCAAGGTCCAAAGTAAAGTTGTCCTGCAGTTCCTTCTGCTGGGCTTCCAACAGTTGGACTTTTCTTTCCCAGGCGATCTCCTTCAGAGCGTCGTTTTCTTCCTTGAAGGTTTTCAGTTCTTTGGTGAACCAAAGCTCCTTAGAGCTCAGTAACAATGATGCTTGATCCATGGAGATGTAAATAATGTACTCACCCTACAGTCGACTGTCAACGTTAAACTGTTTAACCTGAACGGTAAATTAACCTGAATGTTAAATTAACCTGGATGTTAAATTAACCTGAATGTTAAATTAACCTGAATGTTAAATTAACCTGAATGTTAAATTAACCTGAATGTTAAATTAACCCGAATGTTAAATTAACCTGAATGTTAAATCAGCTTGTCAAAAACTGTCTGGTTCACTAATCTTCTCCTATAAGTAAAATTTTAGATTAAAGCCAAACTCAGCATCACAGGAATCACAGCCGATTCCAGAACATCACATTGTGATGTCATGAGACAGTTTGGAATACAGCCTTACCTGTGATGTCATCACATTCTCATGTCATCATGTCATCACATTCTCATGTCAACATGTCATGAGAATGTGATGACATCACAATGTGATGACATGACGGGTAAGGCTGTATTCTAAACCTCATACTATACTAGTAGTACGTACTGATTTGGCCAGAATGTAGCATGTAGTACGCAGTATGGAAATCTACAATATGCCAAAAATCCCTGGATGTCGTACTGAAAACACTGTTACAGTAAAAGTTACAGTAAGTATTGTAACAGTGTGGTATTAGTACTTTTACTGCAGTAAAGGATCTGAATACTTACTAAATACGGCATCATTGAGGCTCTCAGGATAATATATATACTGTATATATATATATATATATATATATATATATATATATAATTTCATCATATATTATTTTTTGATAAATAATAAAATCATCCTTTTTTCTTCTCTCCTCCTCTCGTTCCTCTCTCCTCCGCTTTATATACAGTATATATATATAAATGCATATAAATTATATAAATATGCCTACATGTTAAGTCTAAATCTCTTTGTTTCCTGACTCAAAATAGGTCATAGACCCCTAAAAAGTGTTCCCGACAAAACATCCTGACATGTATTTATATATTTTTTATTTTTTTATGTTTATTTTTTTAATTGAATTGTATTTTTCCGCGTTATTATTATTATTATTATTATTCCCAAAGCACAACAAACCAGACAGAAAACTGGAGTGTGTTTTCTCTTTTAGTTAGTTAGTTAGTTAGTTAGTTAGTTAGTTAGTTAGTTAGTTAGTTAGTTAGTTAGTTAGTTAGTTAGTTAGTTAGTTAGTTAGTTGATTAGTTAGTTAGTTAGTTAGTTAGTTAGTTAGTTAGTTAGTTAGTTAGTTAGTTAGTTAGTTAGTTAGTTGATTAGTTAGTTAGTTAGTTAGTTAGTTAGTTAGTTAGTTAGTTAGTTAGTTAGTTAGTTAGTTAATTGGTGAACTCATCAGTCCCTAACTGATATAATTAGTCCAAAAATGTAAAAACAAATTCTATACATTTTAATATATTATGTAGTTAATGTTTCTTCCTGTATTGATAGTAGTTTGTAATAGATATTATAGTAGTTATATACTATATTCATGAGAAAAATATTAAGAAATATTAGTATTTATATGTTATATATATTTTACAGGGCAGTCGATAACAAATTTGCTCAACTTGCGATTTAGTCTGGCCGCTATTCGATCTTTCCGAGGTTGTAGCAGCTCAGTTTTAAAGCTGATGGTATCATAGTAAACTATAAAACCTGATGAATCCATCGGTACCAACCATGTCATACTAGCTTGTAGTGAAGGAGGTTAAATAATGCTCTAAACTAACAACAAATTTTGGCAAAGAAAAACTGTCATGTCCATTTTCAAAGGGGTCCCTTGACCTCTGACCTCAAGCATATATTTAAATACTTGACAAATCTCCCTTTAAGATACATTTTGAACAGATAAAAAAAGTGTGATTAATTTTATTAAATATTTTAATCAATCAACAGGCATATGCAGTATATATATATATATATATATAATTCTTTTTTTTCTTTTTTTAAGAAAAACAACTCTACAAATCAAATCTGAATCAGCGTTAAAAACCCACCAAAATGCAAATTTGTGCATAATTTAGGAACAAATTTAGGACAAACAGGCAACATAAATAAATAACCATGAATGAGTGTGGTGATAACTAACAACCACGTTTCATCAGGACACTTTTCTTTCTGTCATCAACGTCTAAAGTCCCAGAAACTGTAGATATATCCTCATATTTTCATGACATTTTCTTAAAAAATTATGACTTTATTCTTTCAATGTCAGATGTTTCATTGCCCCCCCAATCACTGCCATTAATACACCTTCATAATCTGCTTTTTCTGTTCATTTCATGCATGTTTTAAAACTCATGTCATGCAGTAATTATCTAATCTATATCTAAATCTATATCTATATCAATATCTATATCTATCTGAAGTTCAAATGAGTCCACTCACCATATAAACAGTCTGGTGTTCAGTCAGGATCCCGTACAGATGTTGATGTAACTCACTGCTGTTTAAAGTGAAGAGACCTGTGAAGAGTAGTTTAGAGTCTCTGGACAACTTCCACTTCCTCTCTCTCTCTCTCTCTCTTTCTCTCTCTCTCTTCCTCTCTCTCTCTCTCTCTCTCTCTCTCTCTCTCTCTCTCTCTCTCTCTCTCTCTCGCTCTCTCTCTCTCTTTAACTAGAGTCTGCAGCTCTGTGAAGCTAAACTGAGTTAAATGCATCCCAGTGACACTATAACATGCTGAGGCTGATAAACGTCATTAGTTCTGCAGGTATTTGGTCATAAACTGAAGTTATAATATTATATATAATAATATTATAAGTAATATATTCGCCCCAACTTTTTTTGTTTTGTTTTTTATTTATTTAATTTAATTTTTTAAGAAATATGGTTAGGCCGCTATTTGATCTTTCCGAGGTTGTAGTGGCTCAGTTTTAAAGCTGATGGTATCATATGAAACTATTAAACCTGATGAATTCATCGGGACCAACATGTCATACTAGCTTGCCGTGAAGGAGGTTAAGTAACGCTC
>NC_133805.1:2937570-3087570 GCF_043250625.1 Sebastes fasciatus
ATTTGCCTACACTGTCCATACCTGCAGATGAGTGTGTCTTTGTTTGTGTTGTGTTGACGTTTCCTGTAGGTTAGGTTATGGTTATGGTTGGTGGCTAACCCTCTGAGACCCACAGTAGACCTGTTCTAGTCTTCTTTTAGGGGGGTCCAGGTGGTCTTTAGGGGGAGATAGCAGGTCAACAGTAGATGTCACATAGAAGTGGTGAACATCATCTGAAAGCTGGAACCTGAAGATTAATCTGAGATGCAGCTCAGCTCTGTGTGTCAAGAAATAAACCATCCCCATGCTCTATTATGTCTCGCAAGTTGTTGCAGCAATTTTTGGGGTTGATATCATTTGTTACACAGATCTGGTGCTAAGTTTAACCATTTTTTACCACTGGAGAATTGATAAAAATGATCAATAATCCCTCTAAAATACCACATTAAGACACCAAGACCTTGAGGAACACCAGAGAAAAAGACCATGCTGTGATTTGGGATCAAAAACTTTTGACATTTTGGAGATTTCTGCAAGAATTGGCATTTTTCCGGCGATTGGATGTCGAGCACTTGTGTTGTGTAAACTGCTTAGAAACCCCCTTATTGTCAATCTATAGCTAGGAAAGCCATCCATCCTCTGAATGCTCTAGGTCTCTAGTTTGATCCATCCATCCTCTGAATGCTCTAGGTCTCTAGTCTGATCCATCCATCCTCTGAATGCTCTAGGTCTCTAGTCTGATCCATCCATCCTCTGAATGCTCTAGGTCTCTAGTTTGATCCATCCATCCTCTGAATGCTCTAGGTCTCTAGTTTGATCCATCCATCCTCTGAATGCTCTAGGTCTCTAGTTTGATCCATCCATCCTCTGAATGCTCTAGGTCTCTAGTTTGATCCATCCATCCTCTGAATGCTCTAGGTCTCTAGTCTGATCCATCCATCCTCTGAATGCTCTAGGTCTCTAGTCTGATCCATCCATCCTCTGAATGCTCTAGGTCTCTAGTTTGATCCATCCATCCTCTGAATGCTCTAGGTCTCTAGTTTGATCCATCCATCCTCTGAATGCTCTAGGTCTCTAGTCTGATCCATCCATCCTCTGAATGCTGTAGGTCTCTAGTCTGATCCATCCATCCTCTGAATGCTCTAGGTCTCTAGTCTGATCCATCCATCCTCTGAATGCTCTAGGTCTCTAGTTTGATCCATCCATCCTCTGAATGCTCTAGGTCTCTAGTCTGATCCATCCATCCTCTGAATGCTCTAGGTCTCTAGTTTGATCCATCCATGGGGGCGGCTGTGGCTCAGAGGGTAGAGCAGGTTGTCCACCAATCGGAAGGTCGGTGGTTCGATCCCCGGCTGCTCCGGGTCACATGTCGATGTGTCCTTGAGCAAGACACTTAACCCCAAAAAATTGCTCCCGGAGGCATAGCCATCGGTGTGTGAATGAGTATTTAGATTAAATCCTGATGGGCAAAGTTGGCACCTTAGTAGCCTCTGCCATCAGTGTATGTGAATGTGTGTGTGAATGGGTGAATACTGACATGTAGTGTAAAGCGCTTTGAGTGGTCGGAAGACTAGAAAAGCGCTATATAAGTCCAAGTCCATTTACCATTTACCATCCATCCTCTGAATGCTCTAGGTCTCTAGTTTGATCCATCCATCCTCTGAATGCTCTAGGTCTCTAGTTTGATCCATCCATCCTCTGAATGCTCTAGGTCTCTAGTTTGATCCATCCATCCTCTGAATGCTCTAGGTCTCTAGTTTGTGGCTATAAAGTTTCATGAGGCTTTGATTATCCTAGAGGTCACCAGAGGTCATTTTATACAGTGAGGTCAATGAAATGTCTCCTATGGGGATTAACATCATTTAACCCTTTAGTCTAACTTTGGAGCGTTATTTAACCTCCTTCCCGACAAGCTAAGCTAACATAACTGAACCTGCTGCAGCCTCTGAGAGGCAGTGAAGTCGGCCGCGGTCGCTTGCGTTAACTTGTTATTGCAGCAGAGACTGAATGTTTAGGTGGCGGCTCTGTGTCCACTGTCCACCCACGCCGTCTCTGTCCTGGAAGAGAATGGGAGGAAGAGGAGTCCAGCGGGGAAGAGGAAGATATCAGACCACGAGAGGAGGAAGTGGAGCATCTCTGTTCATCTCTGCTGAAACAACACTGAACATCTGCCCAGTGAGACACAGCTGGTGTTACACAGCACTTATATGATGAATGCTTTTGATACACATGCTTTAATAAAATACTGAAATACTTCTAACCTAAACATGCAGAAGCAGCGTTCAGTTTTTATTCTCCAAATATTTGGAAGAAGCTCCCAGAAACCTGCAGGACCTCCAACTCTGAGTTCTTTTAAATCAAAGCTTCAAACGTTCCTGTTTGCTGCTGCTGCCTTTTATTAAACCAGATAATGATCTTATATACTGCACTAGAGCTTTTACTCTTGTGTGTTATATTCTATTTTAGCTTCTATCCTAGCTTTTATTTTTAGCTTGTTTTTATTTTCTAATCTTTAATGTTTTTATAACTGTTTTAATTATGTCTTAATGTTCTTTTGCACTTTGTCGCAATGTTCTTTAATGTTCAATATTATATTATATTATATAATATTATATTATGTTATATTATATTATACTATATCATATTATATTATGTTATATTATATTATATTATATTGTGTTATATTATACTATATAATATTATATTATATTTTATTAAATTATATTATATTGTATTTTTTTTATTGTATCATATTATACTATATTTTATTTTATTATATCACATCATATTGTATTATATTATAGTTTATTATATTATATTATACTATACTATATTATATTTTATTATATTATATTATATCATATTATATATTTTATTTTATTATATTTTATAATATATTTAAATATATTATATTATATGATATTATATTATATTGTATTTTATTATAGTTTATTTTATTCTATTATATTTTATAATATATTTAATTACACAATATTATATTATATTTTATAATATATTGAATTATATTATATCATATTATATTATATTCCTATATTTGACCAGCTGCACTATTTTATGTTTTAAATTCCCCTTCTTACTTGTGTGATTTTATATTTATTTTATAGCAGCATTAGAGCAGCCTGAGAACAAAAAATATTGCCAACGGCTGCTTCTATGAAATTATTGTGCATATGACAAATAACTTTAATATTAACATCTACTATACAAAAAACTGTTGTTTTGTCTCACTGCATATTACTGTGTGATTTTATTTGATGAGCTGTGTGCTCCGTCTCAAACGTATATAAATATTAAAGTTATTATAATCTAACAGAGAGAAGAGAGTGACCTCAGAGCCACAGAAACCAGATCAGCTGAATTTACTGAGAAGTGGACGGTTGCCGTGGTAACGCCGGAGGAGAACTGAACTCACCAGCCGTCTCTGGTGCCGTGAGTTCGATGCCCAGCGATTGCGTCCACTTTCACTTCCACATCACCACTTCCTGTTCTCTCCTTCACGCTGGTGACTCATCAATAAACACAACTGAGACTGTCAATCATTATTTAATATCTATACTTTAATATATATATACTGATATTTATATACAATTATACAAGTCTGCATTTACACAGGACCACATCTCTATCCTTGATTCCTCTCCTCGTCTCCTCTCCTTGTACCCTCTTTTCTTCTCTCCTTGTCTCCTCTCCCTGTGTCCTGTCCTTATCTCAACTCCTCTCTTGTTTCCTCTCTTTTTCTCCTCTCTCTGTCCTCTCCTTGTGTCTTTCCTTATCTCCTCTCTTCTCTTGCCTCCTCTCCTTGTCTCTTCTCCCTGTGTTGTCTACTTGTCTCATCTACTTGTCTCCTCTCCTTGTCCCCTCTACTTGTCTCTTCTCTTGTCTCTTCTCTTTGTCTCCTCTCCCTGTATCCTGTCATTGTCTCCTTTCCTTATCTCTTCTCCTCTCTCTTTTTGTCTCCTCTCCTTTTCTCTTCTCTTGTCTCTTCTCCCTGTGTCCTCTCTTGCCTCCTCCCCTTTTCTCCTATCCCTTTGTCCTCTCCTTGTTTCCTCTCCTTGTCTCCTCTCTTGTCTACTTTCCTCTCTTGTCTCCTCTCTTTGTGCCTTCTCCTTCCCGACAGTTTCCTCAGCAGTGACTCTATTGTCTCCTCTCTTGTCTCCTCTCCTTATCTCCTCTCCTCCTCTCCTCTCCTTGTCCCCTCTCCTCCTAGACTCTGGCCGGTGGTCAGCGACCTCCTCCTGTCTCTCCTCTCTTGTCTCCTCTGTCCTGTCCTCTCCTTGTCTCCTCTCCTCGTCTCCTCTCCTCCTCTCCTCTCCTTGTCCCCTCTCCTCCTAAATGTGGCTCAGACTCTGGCCGGTGGTCAGCGACCTCCTCCTGTCTCTCCTCTCTTGTCTCCTCTGTCCTCTCCTCTTCTCCTCTCTTGTCCCCTCTCCTTGTCTCCTCTCCTTGTCTCCTCCCCTTGTCTGCTCTCCTCTTAAATGTGGCTCAGACTCTGGTCGGTGGTCAGCGACCTCCTTTTGTCTCTCCTCTCTTGTCTCCTCTGTCCTCTCCTTGTCTCCTCTCTTGTCTCCTCTGTCCTCTCCTCGTCTCCTCTCCTTGTCTACTTGTCTCCTCTCCTTGTCCCCTCTCCTCCTAAATGTGGCTCAGACTCTGGCCGGTGGTCAGCGACCTCCTCCGGTCTCTTCTCGACAGTTTCCTCAGCAGCGACTCTCTGAAGGTTCGGCACATCAGGAAGTAGATGATGGGGTCGAGGCAGACGTTGAGCGCCGACAGGGAGAGCGTCCCCTCCTTCAGCTGGAACAACAGGAAGCGGGCGTCCGGGCTGAAGCCCGACTCCGGCATCTGGCTCAGAGTGTACGGCACGCGGCAGACGTGGTACGGCACGAAGCAGACGAAGAACACCGCCAGGATGCTGAAGATGCTGCGGTTCGACTTCCGGCAGACGTCGCTGTTGTCGCGGCGCACGCGGCGGTAGGACTGGTAGACGCGGCAGGCGATGGAGGCGTAGCAGTAGGCGAGGACCAGCAGGGTCACCCAGAACAGGCCGACGCTGAGGAGCGTGGCCACCCGGTCTTCAGCTGCATGCAGTGCCGCGAGCTCTCCTCGTCGGCCGGCCGGCTGGTCAGCACCACGTTGGGCAGGACGCAGACGAGGAGGAAGCTCCAGGTGAGGAGCGCCAGCACCCGGGCGAAGCCGACGCTCTGCAGGACATGCAGCGAGGACACGCCGCCCAACCGGGACCTGCAGGAGGATGAGGAGGAGGAGGAGGAGGAGGAGGTGTGTCTGACGATCTTAACGTAGCGCTCGAGGCTGATGAGCCCCATGAAGAGGATCCCCACGTACATGGACGAGTAGAAGAGCACGGCGGTGTAGCGGCAGGTGACCACGTGGAGGCGCCAGCCGCCCAGACCCAGCTGAGCCGCCAGCCTGAAGGGGAAGGTGGTCAGCATGAGGAGGTCGGCCACCACCATGTTCTTCAGGTAGACCACCAGGCCCGAGTCACTGGGCACCCTGAAGAAGATCCAGGCGGCCACGCCATTCAGGGACGCCCCGACCACGCAGATCACCAAGTAGAGCGGCGGGAGCACCTGCTGGGTGAAGATGCTGCTGAAGTCTGATTGGTTGCCGGGGAGACGGGTGGCGTTGAGGTGTTCCATCACTGGAAACACACAAACAACACAGTTTGAACATAATGAACAGTAGATGTCACAGTAGAAGTACGTTTCTCTGTCAGGAGAACTCTTAATAAGTCTCTTTTACATTTAACAAAGGCCGTGTCGGTGTGTTAACTCCCCACAGAAGCCTTTTATGTTCATGAACTGAACACACAGCGCTGTGTTTACACGGGGACACGTGCACAAATAAAAAGCGTCTTGAACTCCTGTTTGTCCTGCTGTTCACACACACTTCCCTCCTCCCACCACCGATTCATCCCGGTCCAACACACACTGTGGTCCTCCTCCATCAAACGCCTATAAAAACAGTCCGCGCTGACACCAGGACGCCTTCTGTTTTCCTGTCCTGATTCTTTTATTTTTAGCCCTCGTCTTGTCTCGAACCTGTGACTTCTGCTGTCGCCAAATGATTGTTTCCCCGAGTTGATCTGTACAGAAGTTCAACTTTTAAACACTAAAGCGATCACACGCCGGCTTCTGCTTCTCACTTGGAAACGGTCAATATCAAGTTAATAACTTTAAAAATATCATGATTCTGACTTCCTGTGTTTATGTTATATATTTTTTAATATTATATATTATATATATATTTTGATTTTAAAGTCATAAATTTACGAAAATAAAATGAAGATATTCTGAGTTTAATGGGACACATTTACGAGAAGAAAATCACAAATTTACGTCACATTTTAACTCACAAATTTATAATAATAATAATAATAAATTCAACTTATAAAGCGCTTTTAAAGAACTCAAAGACGCTTATGAGATTTTAAAGTCATTAATTTATGAGGAAAAAACTCCGATATTCTGAGATTAATGTGGCACATTTATGAGAAAAAACTGACAAATTTATGACACATTTTAAAGCCAGAAATTTACGAGAAAAAAACTCACAAATTTGCGAGATTTTAAAGTCATACATTTATGAAAAAAAAACTCAATTTTTATCAATTAATTAATGGTAAAACATAATAATAATAATAAAATAATACATTTATTTTTGCTACATTTAATATCATATTCATTTATCGAGTCATTTATTTATTTATTTATATTTAATTTAATTAATTGATAAAAATGTAACATCATTTGATATTTTTGTTATAATTTGTTTCTTTATTTATTCATAATTAATTAATTAATTCCCTTATTTATTTACTCTTCTGTTTAATTTTTATCTTTTATTTATTTATGTATTTATCTGTATTATTTATTTATTTTGCATTTATTTCGTTTACATTTATTTTCAATATAATTTTTTTTTACATTTAATGACATATTTATTTATTGAGTCATTATATATTTATTTATTTTTTACTTTGGCAGGTGCCATCCTCCATACTTGGGGTCATTATAATATCCTGGCGAGCAGGAAGGAGATCAGGACATTTAATTATCTCATACATCTAGAACAAACTGTCATTTTTCTCCTACACAGACTTTTGTTTTAGCGATTCCTCTAAGCTGACTCATACTTTATTGGCTGGTAATTTGGATGACGCAGACGAACAAGATGCTGATCAGCAGCAACAACTTCTGCTTTCCGCCTTCTAGATGACCTGGCGCAGGAAGTGATG
The DNA here is from genome assembly GCF_043250625.1 of Sebastes fasciatus. NCBI lineage: Eukaryota > Metazoa > Chordata > Actinopteri > Perciformes > Sebastidae > Sebastes > Sebastes fasciatus. The sequence continues at coordinate 2,944,823 of NC_133805.1, forward strand.
CAACGATCCTCTTCGCTAGAAGAGCTGAACGTTCAGAGGAAGCGTGTTTCTAGATTGTGTGCAACGATTAGAGCTGAAAATAGGGTGGTTTCATCAACTCAGCTCACAGTGAAAAAACAGACGTAGTAGAAAAGGATGTGAGTGATCAACTCGTTATCAGTCAACTCACACAACGAGGGAAAACATCTGGATAAACTCATGGTCCAGATGTTTGTCTCTCTGCCTGTCCACCTGTGTACTGTGAGCTTCATGTATTCAACACCAGTGATTCACAATCAGAAAGAAAAGATGTTTGAGTAGTTTACAACTGTCTGTTGATAATAATGAAATGACAGCTTAATAATTACCTGTAAATGGTGCTAATATTAAAAATAATCATGAACCCGTCAGTCATGAAGGTCACATGGTTTATTACAGAACCGGCTCATGTTGTTAACCAGCGTCTAAAATACTATTTGGAACATCTTTTATTAGTCACATTGATCGTTTTATTGATCAGCTTCAGTGTTGTTGAAATCACAACTTAAACAGATACCAGTACTTCTACTTTATAGCCACCATAATGTCATAAAGTTGTATTTATACTGTACACATTTATTCAGAGAGGCAGACATAATGAAATTATATTTCACTGTTTATTTGATTTTTAATTAAATTTTATTTTATTTATTTTTTATTCATTTCAATATATATTTTGTGGGAGAAACCTGAGCACCAGGAGAATCCCCTTACTGATATATGATGGATTGACTTCTTTTTTTAAACACTCTAATTACCTAAAAATATATTAAAAAAATATTTGGAGGTAATTTAGAGTGTCCAGTTAGACTCATGCATAACTAGGAATTGTGGGAGAAACCTGAGCACCAGGAGAAAACCCCTACTGATATATGATAGATTGACATTTTTTTGAATACTCTAAATTACCACCAAATATATTTAAAAGTCTTTGGGGGTAATTTAGAGTGTCCAGTTAGCCTCACGCATAACTAGGAATTGTGGGAGAAACCTGAGCACGAGGAGAAAAACCCTACTGATATATGATAGATTGACATTTTTTTTGAATACTCTAAATTACCTAAAAATATATTTAAAAAATATTTGGAGGTAATTTAGAGTGTCCAGTTAGCCTCATGCATAACTACGAATTGTGGGAGAAACCTGAGCACCAGGAGAATCCCCTTACTGATATATGATAGATTGAAATTTTTTTGAATACTCTAAATTACCACCAAATATATTAAAAAAATATTTGGAGGTAATTTAGAGTGTCCAGTTAGCCTCATGCATAACTAGGAATTTTGGGAGAAACCTGAGCACCAGGAGAAAACCCCTACTGATATATGATAGATTGAAATTTTTTTGAATACTCTAAATTACCACCAAATATATTTAAAAGTATTTGGGGGTAATTTAGAGTGTCCAGTTAGCCTCACGAATAACTAGGAATTGTGGGAGAAACCTGAGCACCAGGAGAAAACCCTTACTGATATATGATAGATTGAAAAAAAATTGGAATACTCTAAATTACCTAAAATTATATTTAAAAAATATTTGGAGGTAATTTAGAGTGTCCAGTTAGCCTCATGCATAACTAGGAATTTTGGGAGAAACCTGAGCACCAGGAGAAAACCCCTACTGATATATGATAGATTGACATTTTTTTGAATACTCTAAATTACCACCAAATATATTTAAAAGTATTTGGGGGTAATTTAGAGTGTCCGGTTAGCCTCAAGCATAACTAGGAATTGTGGGAGAAACCTGAGCACCAGGAGAAAACCCTTACTGATATATGATAGATTGAAAAAAAATTGGAATACTCTAAATTACCTAAAATTATATTTAAAAAATATTTGGAGGTAATTTAGAGTGTCCAGTTAGCCTCATGCATAACTAGAAACTTTGGGAGAAACCTGATTACCAGGAGAAAACCCCTACTGATATATGATAGATTTAAAAAAAATGTAATACTCTAAATTACCTCCAAATATATTTTAAAAATATTTGGGGGTAATTTAGAGTGTCCAGTTAGCCTCACGCATAACTAGGAATTGTGGGAGAAACCTGAGCACCAGGAGAAAAACCCTACTGATATATGATAGATTGACATTTTTTTTGAATACTCTAAATTACCTAAAAATATATTTAAAAAATATTTGGAGGTAATTTAGAGTGTCCAGTTAGCCTCATGCATAACTACGAATTGTGGGAGAAACCTGAGCACGAGCAGAAAACCCTTACTGATATATGATAGATTGAAATTTTTTTGAATACTCTAAATTACCACCAAATATATTAAAAAAATATTTGGAGGTAATTTAGAGTGTCCAGTTAGCCTCATGCATAACTAGGAATTTTGGGAGAAACCTGAGCACCAGGAGAAAACCCCTACTGATATATGATAGATTGAAATTTTTTTGAATACTCTAAATTACCACCAAATATATTTAAAAGTATTTGGGGGTAATTTAGAGTGTCCAGTTAGCCTCACGCATAACTAGGAATTGTGGGAGAAACCTGAGCACCAGGAGAAAACCCTTACTGATATATGATAGATTGAAAAAAAATTGGAATACTCTAAATTACCTAAAATTATATTTAAAAAATATTTGGAGGTAATTTAGAGTGTCCAGTTAGCCTCATGCATAACTAGAAACTTTGGGAGAAACCTGAGCACCAGGAGAAAACCCCTACTGATATATGATAGATTTAAAAAAAAATGTAATACTCTAAATTACCTCCAAATATATTTTAAAAATATTTGGGGGTAATTTAGAGTGTCCAGTTAGCCTCACGCATAACTAGGAATTGTGGGAGAAACCTGAGCACCAGGAGAAAAACCCTACTGATATATGATAGATTGACATTTTTTTTGAATACTCTAAATTACCTAAAAATATATTTTAAAAATATTTGGAGGTAATTTAGAGTGTCCAGTTAGCCTCATGCATAACTACGAATTGTGGGAGAAACCTGAGCACCAGGAGAAAACCCTTACTGATATATGATAGATTGAAATTTTTTTGAATACTCTAAATTACCACCAAATATATTAAAAAGATATTTGGAGGTAATTTAGAGTGTCCAGTTAGCCTCACGCATAACTAGGAATTCTGGGGAAACCTGAGCACCAGGAGAAAACCCACGCAGACACAGGGAGAATATACAAACTCCCCACAGCCGGACAGGTGGAGGTGTCTCAGTGAGGCTGCAGTGCTAATCACTAATCACTGAGGAGGGATGTAGGGGTGGAGGGACGGTGATGACGTAGAGGATGAGGGGGAGGTTGAGAGAGGAAGGTAAGGGTGGAGGGAAGACGGGAAGGCGAAGGGGGGAGGAAGAGGGATCTGCTGGTATCCAACCTGAGCTGCAGCCTCCTCTACCTGACTGTTGCCGTCACGCTTCAGGAAGAACCTGCGCATCCAGCGAAAACAACCTTTCTTCTTCTCTTTCTTCTCCACCCCCTCCCGCTCCGTCTCTTCCTTTTTCATCTTCTGTAATGTTGTCTCTCGATCCTCGGTCCTCCTGCGAGAAAAGACTCCTCTCATCTTCTTCTTCATTTTCAGGCAGATGTCCTCCAGGAGCTTCTTCTCAACCTCCATGTGTTGGACTGTGGTCTCCAGGCTCTGTTCTCTGTCCGTCAGGTCCTTGTTGACGTCCTCCAACTGACTGACCTTAGTCTTCCAGATCTGGTCTTTTTCTGTCAGGACCTTTGTGACATTGTCCTCCAGAGCCTTGTATTTGGCCTGCCAGGCGTCCTCTCTCTGTCGGAGTTCATCTGCAGAGCTCAACAGCTCGGTTCTGGTCTCCACGAGCTTTTCATTGAGACTCTTCTTCTCCTGGAAGAGACCAAAGATCACAGCGTCCTTATCGCGCTGCTCCTGCTGGAGATCAAAGATCACAGCGTCCTTATCGATCTGCTCCTGGCGGAGATCAAGGATAACAGCGTCCTTATCGTGCTGCTCCTGCCGGAGATCAAAGATCACAGCGTCCTTATCGCGCTGCTCCTGCTGGAGATCAAAGATCACAGCGTCCTTATCGCGCTGCTCCTGCTGGAGATCAAGGATCACAGCGTCCTTATCGCGCTGCTCCTGCCGGAGATCAAAGATCACAGCGTCCTTATCGCGCTGCTCCTGCTGGAGATCAAGGATCACAGCGTCCTTATCGCGCTGCTCCTGCCGGAGATCAAAGATCACAGCGTCCTTATCGCGCTGCTCCTGCTGGAGATCAAGGATAACAGCGTCCTTATCGCGCTGCTCCTGCTGGAGATCAAGGATAACAGCGTCCTTATCGTGCTGCTCCTGCTGGAGATCAAGGATCACAGCGTCCTTATCGATCTGCTCCTGCTGGAGATCAAAGATCACAGCGTCCTTATCGCGCTGCTCCTGCTGGAGATCAAGGATCACAGCGTCCTTATCGCGCTGCTCCTGCTGGAGATCAAGGATCACAGCGTCCTTATCGCGCTGCTCCTGCTGGAGATCAAAGATCACAGCGTCCTTATCGCGCTGCTCCTGCTGGAGATTAAGGATCACAGCGTCCTTATCGCGCTGCTCCTGCCGGAGATCAAGGATAACAGCGTCCTTATCGTGCTGCTCCTGCCGGAGATCAAGGATCACAGCGTCCTTATCGCGCTGCTCCTGCCGGAGATCAAAGATCACAGCGTCCTTATCGCGCTGCTCCTGCTGGAGATCAAGGATAACAGCGTCCTTATCGTGCTGCTCCTGCTGGAGATCAAGGATCACAGCGTCCTTATCGATCTGCTCCTGCCGGAGATCAAAGATCACAGCGTCCTTATCGCGCTGCTCCTGCCGGAGATCAAGGATAACAGCGTCCTTATCGTGCTGCTCCTGCTGGAGATCAAGGATCACAGCGTCCTTATCGATCTGCTCCTGCTGGAGATCAAGGATCACAGCGTCCTTATCGCGCTGCTCCTGCCGGAGATCAAGGATAACAGCGTCCTTATCGTGCTGCTCCTGCTGGAGATCAAAGATCACAGCGTCCTTATCGCGCTGCTCCTGCCGGAGATCAAAGATCACAGCGTCCTTATCGCGCTGCTCCTGCTGGAGATCAAGGATCACAGCGTCCTTATCGCGCTGCTCCTGCTGGAGATCAAGGATAACAGCGTCCTTATCGATCTGCTCCTGCCGGAGATCAAAGATCACAGCGTCCTTATCGCGCTGCTCCTGCCGGAGATCAAGGATAACAGCGTCCTTATCGTGCTGCTCCTGCTGGAGATCAAGGATCACAGCGTCCTTATCGATCTGCTCCTGCTGGAGATCAAGGATCACAGCGTCCTTATCGCGCTGCTCCTGCCGGAGATCAAGGATAACAGCGTCCTTATCGTGCTGCTCCTGCTGGAGATCAAGGATCACAGCGTCCTTATCGCGCTGCTCCTGCCGGAGATCAAAGATCACAGCGTCCTTATCGCGCTGCTCCTGCTGGAGATCAAGGATCACAGCGTCCTTATCGCGCTGCTCCTGCCGGAGATCAAGGATAACAGCGTCCTTATCGCGCTGCTCCTGCTGGAGATCAAGGATCACAGCGTCCTTATCGATCTGCTCCTGCTGGAGATCAAAGATCACAGCGTCCTTATCGCGCTGCTCCTGCTGGAGATCAAGGATCACAGCGTCCTTATCGCGCTGCTCCTGCTGGAGATCAAGGATCACAGCGTCCTTATCGCGCTGCTCCTGCTGGAGATCAAGGATAACAGCGTCCTTATCGCGCTGCTCCTGCTGGAGATCAAGGATCACAGCGTCCTTATCGCGCTGCTCCTGCCGGAGATCAAGGATAACAGCGTCCTTATCGTGCTGCTCCTGCTGGAGATCAAGGATCACAGCGTCCTTATCGATCTGCTCCTGCTGGAGATCAAAGATCACAGCGTCCTTATCGCGCTGCTCCTGCCGGAGATCAAGGATTACAGCGTCCTTATCGATCTGCTCCTGCTGGAGATCAAGGATCACAGCGTCCTTATCGCGCTGCTCCTGCCGGAGATCAAGGATTACAGCGTCCTTATCGATCTGCTCCTGCTGGAGATCAAGGATAACAGCGTCCTTATCGTGCTGCTCCTGCTGGAGATCAAGGATAACAGCGTCCTTATCGTGCTGCTCCTGCCGGAGATCAGGGATTGCAGGGTCCTTATCGTGCTGCTCTTTACGGAGACCACGGATAACAGCGTCCTTATCGCAAATGTGCCACGTCAAATGGTTCACTCTGATCTGGAGTTGAGTCTGCTGCGTCTCCCAGCCTCGCTGCTCCTGCCGGAGATCAAGGATTACAGCGTCCTTATCGATCTGCTCCTGGCGGAGATCAAGGATAACAGCGTCCTTATCGTGCTGCTCCTGCCGGAGATCAGGGATTGCAGGGTCCTTATCGTGCTGCTCTTTACGGAGACCACGGATAACAGCGTCCTTATCGTGCTGCTCCTGGCGGAGACCACGGATAACAGCGTCCTTATCGTGCTGCTCTTTACGGAGACCACGGATAACAGCGTCCTTATCGTGCTGCTCCTGCCGGAGATCAGGGATTGCAGGGTCCTTATCGTGCTGCTCTTTACGGAGACCACGGATAACAGCGTCCTTATCGTGCTGCTCCTGCTGGAGATCAGGGATTGCAGGGTCCTTATCGTGCTGCTCTTTACGGAGACCACGGATAACAGCGTCCTTATCGTGCTGCTCCTGCCGGAGATCAGGGATTGCAGGGTCCTTATCGTGCTGCTCTTTACGGAGACCACGGATAACAGCGTCCTTATCGCGAATGTGCCACGTCAAATGGTTCACTCTGATCTGGAGTTGAGTCTGCTGCGTCTTCCAGCCTCGTTGCTTCTCAGCAAGGTCCAAAGTAAAGTTGTCCTGCAGTTCCTTCTGCTGGGCTTCCAACAGTTGGACTTTTCTTTCCCAGGCGATCTCCTTCAGAGCGTCGTTTTCTTCCTTGAAGGTTTTCAGTTCTTTGGTGAACCAAAGCTCCTTAGAGCTCAGTAACAATGATGCTTGATCCATGGAGATGTAAATAATGTACTCACCCTACAGTCGACTGTCAACGTTAAACTGTTTAACCTGAACGGTAAATTAACCTGAATGTTAAATTAACCTGGATGTTAAATTAACCTGAATGTTAAATTAACCTGAATGTTAAATTAACCTGAATGTTAAATTAACCCGAATGTTAAATTAACCCGAATGTTAAATTAACCTGAATGTTAAATCAGCTTGTCAAAAACTGTCTGGTTCACTAATCTTCTCCTATAAGTAAAATTTTAGATTAAAGCCAAACTCAGCATCACAGGAATCACAGCCGATTCCAGAACATCACATTGTGATGTCATGAGACAGTTTGGAATACAGCCTTACCTGTGATGTCATCACATTCTCATGTCATCATGTCATCACATTCTCATGTCAACATGTCATGAGAATGTGATGACATCACAATGTGATGACATGACGGGTAAGGCTGTATTCTAAACCTCATACTATGCTAGTAGTACGTACTGATTTGGCCAGAATGTAGCATGTAGTACGCAGTATGGAAATCTACAATATGCCAAAAATCCCTGGATGTCGTACTGAAAACACTGTTACAGTAAAAGTTACAGTAAGTATTGTAACAGTGTGGTATTAGTACTTTTACTGCAGTAAAGGATCTGAATACTTACTAAATACGGCATCATTGAGGCTCTCAGGATAATATATATACTGTATATATATATATATATATATAATTTCATCATATATTATTTTTTGATAAATAATAAAATCATCCTTTTTTCTTCTCTCCTCCTCTCGTTCCTCTCTCCTCCGCTTTATATACAGTATATATATATAAATGCATATAAATTATATAAATATGCCTACATGTTAAGTCTAAATCTCTTTGTTTCCTGACTCAAAATAGGTCATAGACGCCTAAAAAGTGTTCCCGACAAAACATCCTGACATGTATTTATATATTTTTTATTTTTTTATGTTTATTTTTTTAATTGAATTGTATTTTTCCGCGTTATTATTATTATTATTATTATTCCCAAAGCACAACAAACCAGACAGAAAACTGTAGTGTGTTTTCTCTTTTAGTTAGTTAGTTAGTTAGTTAGTTAGTTAGTTAGTTAGTTAATTAGTTAGTTAGTTAGTTAGTTAGTTAGTTAGTTAGTTAGTTAGTTAGTTAGTTAGTTAGTTAGTTAGTTGATTAGTTAGTTAGTTAGTTAGTTAGTTAGTTAGTTAGTTAGTTAGTTAGTTGATTAGTTAGTTAGTTAGTTAGTTAGTTAGTTGATTAGTTAGTTAGTTAGTTAGTTAGTTAGTTAGTTAGTTAGTTAGTTAGTTAGTTAGTTAATTAGTTAGTTAGTTAATTAGTTAGTTAGTTAGTTAGTTAGTTAGTTAGTTAGTTAGTTAGTTAGTTAGTTAGTTAGTTGATTAGTTAGTTAGTTAGTTAGTTAGTTAGTTAGTTAGTTAGTTAGTTAGTTAGTTAGTTAGTTAGTTAGTTAGTTGATTAGTTAGTTAGTTAGTTAGTTAGTTAGTTAGTTAGTTAGTTAGTTAGTTAGTTAGTTAGTTAGTTAGTTAATTGGTGAACTCATCAGTCCCTAACTGATATAATTAGTCCAAAAATGTAAAAACAAATTCTATACATTTTAATATATTATGTAGTTAATGTTTCTTCCTGTATTGATAGTAGTTTGTAATAGATATTATAGTAGTTATATACTATATTCATGAGAAAAATATTAAGAAATATTAGTATTTATATGTTATATATATTTTACAGGGCAGTCGATAACAAATTTGCTCAACTTGCGATTTAGTCTGGCCGCTATTCGATCTTTCCGAGGTTGTAGCAGCTCAGTTTTAAAGCTGATGGTATCATAGTAAACTATAAAACCTGATGAATCCATCGGTACCAACCATGTCATACTAGCTTGTAGTGAAGGAGGTTAAATAATGCTCTAAACTAACAACAAATTTTGGCAAAGAAAAACTGTCATGTCCATTTTCAAAGGGGTCCCTTGACCTCTGACCTCAAGCATATATTTAAATACTTGACAAATCTCCCTTTAAGATACATTTTGAACAGATAAAAAAAGTGTGATTAATTTTATTAAATATTTTAATCAATCAACAGGCATATGCAGTATATATATATATATATATAATTCTTTTTTTTCTTTTTTTAAGAAAAACAACTCTACAAATCAAATCTGAATCAGCGTTAAAAACCCACCAAAATGCAAATTTGTGCATAATTTAGGAACAAATTTAGGACAAACAGGCAACATAAATAAATAACCATGAATGAGTGTGGTGATAACTAACAACCACGTTTCATCAGGACACTTTTCTTTCTGTCATCAACGTCTAAAGTCCCAGAAACTGTAGATATATCCTCATATTTTCATGACATTTTCTTAAAAAATTATGACTTTATTCTTTCAATGTCAGATGTTTTATTGCCCCCCCAATCACTGCCATTAATACACCTTCATAATCTGCTTTTTCTGTTCATTTCATGCATGTTTTAAAACTCATGTCATGCAGTAATTATCTAATCTATATCTAAATCTATATCTATATCAATATCTATATCTATCTGAAGTTCAAATGAGTCCACTCACCATATAAACAGTCTGGTGTTCAGTCAGGATCCCGTACAGATGTTGATGTAACTCACTGCTGTTTAAAGTGAAGAGACCTGTGAAGAGTAGTTTAGAGTCTCTGGACAACTTCCACTTCCTCTCTCTCTCTCTCTTTCTCTCTCTCTCTTCCCCTCTCTCTCTCTCTCTCTCTCTCTCTCTCTCTCTCTCTCGCTCTCTCTCTCTCTTTAACTAGAGTCTGCAGCTCTGTGAAGCTAAACTGAGTTAAATGCATCCCAGTGACACTATAACATGCTGAGGCTGATAAACGTCATTAGTTCTGCAGGTATTTGGTCATAAACTGAAGTTATAATATTATATATAATAATATTATAAGTAATATATTCGCCCCAACTTTTTTTGTTTTGTTTTTTATTTATTTAATTTAATTTTTTAAGAAATATGGTTAGGCCGCTATTTGATCTTTCCGAGGTTGTAGTGGCTCAGTTTTAAAGCTGATGGTATCATATGAAACTATTAAACCTGATGAATTCATCGGGACCAACATGTCATACTAGCTTGCCGTGAAGGAGGTTAAGTAACGCTCCAAACTTACGCTAAATTTTGGCGAGGAAAAGCTGTCATCTCTGACCTCTGACCTCAAGCATATTTGCCCACTCCCATGTTGATAAGAGGATTTAATACTTGACAAATCTCCCTTTAAGGTTCATTTTGAGCTGTGGCTCAGAGGGTAGAGCAGGTTGTCCACCAATCGGAAGGTCGGTGGTTCGATCCCCGGCTGCTCCGGGTCACATGTCGATGTGTCCTTGAGCAAGACACTTAACCCCAAAAAATTGCTCCCGGAGGCATAGCCATCGGTGTGTTAATGAGTATTTAGATTAAATCCTGATGGGCAAAGTTGGCACCTTAGTAGCCTCTGCCATCAGTGTATGTGAATGTGTGTGTGAATGGGTGAATACTGACATGTAGTGTAAAGCGCTTTGAGTGGTCGGAAGACTAGAAAAGCGCTATATAAGTCCAAGTCCATTTACCATTTACCATCCATCCTCTGAATGCTCTAGGTCTCTAGTTTGATCCATCCATCCTCTGAATGCTCTAGGTCTCTAGTCTGATTCATCCATCCTCTGAATGCTCTAGGTCTCTAGTTTGTGTCTGTAAAGTTTCATGAGGCTTTGATTATCCTAGAGGTCACCAGAGGTCATTTTATACAGTGAGGTCAATGAAATGTCTCCTATGGGGATTAACATCATTTAACCCTTTAGTCTAACTTTGGAGCGTTATTTAACCTCCTTCCCGACAAGCTAAGCTAACATAACTGAACCTGCTGCAGCCTCTGAGAGGCAGTGAAGTCGGCCGCGGTCGCCTGCGTTAACTTGTTATTGCAGCAGAGACTGAATGTTTAGGTGGCGGCTCTGTGTCCACTGTCCACCCACGCCGTCTCTGTCCTGGAAGAGAATGGGAGGAAGAGGAGTCCAGCGGGGAAGAGGAAGATATCAGACCACGAGAGGAGGAAGTGGAGCATCTCTGTTCATCTCTGCTGAAACAACACTGAACATCTGCCCAGTGAGACACAGCTGGTGTTACACAGCACTTATATGATGAATGCTTTTGATACACATGCTTTAATAAAATACTGAAATACTTCTAACCTAAACATGCAGAAGCAGCGTTCAGTTTTTATTCACCAAATATTTGGAAGAAGCTCCCAGAAACCTGCAGGACCTCCAACTCTGAGTTCTTTTAAATCAAAGCTTCAAACGTTCCTGTTTGCTGCTGCTGCCTTTTATTAAACCAGATAATGATCTTATATACTGCACTAGAGCTTTTACTCTTGTGTGTTATATTCTATTTTAGCTTCTATCCTAGCTTTTATTTTTAGCTTGTTTTTATTTTCTAATCTTTAATGTTTTTATAAATGTTTTAATTATGTCTTAATGTTCTTTTGCACTTTGTCGCAATGTTCTTAAATGTTTATGTAAAGCACTTTGAATTGCCCTGTTGCTGAAATGTGCTCTACAAATAAAGCTGCCTTGTTGCCTAACCTTGCAGACTGTATGTCATGCTGATACCTTTTCACCTTCTATAAAATGTATGACTAGTAAATGTTACCATTTACTATTACTGAATGCAATTTGCTTCATTATAAGTTGTCTTTCAATCAAACATTAAGATATAAGTGGAAAACAACTGTTCACAAAACATGATAGACATGACCACTGACTATTTGTGGAACAATTTAGCCACAAATTCACATCCTGACCAGATACGGTCCAGACATATACTCGCTTTAGACTGAGTCTTGTTCTTTTCATGTCTTCACTGCACAGAGATCAGCTGTCAATCAAACATTATGGGCTCTACTTGTTTTCAAAAAAGCAGCAGAGTTGCGTCTCTTTGCTTCTACACTCTTTGCTTTGACATCTTCTCACGAGTTGTTCTGTAAATGTGTGAGTGTCTTCAGGTGGCGCTCCTTCCTGTGTCTTTTTCACTGCTCATGATGATCTTTGTTCACCTGAACTGATATTTCTCTGCATGAAAATGTGAACTTACAATATTTGTATATATGTGTGTGTGTGTGTGTGTGTGTTGTTGTTTCTCTTCCACTGCACGGGTCTTAAAGGAAGGTCTAGTGATTTATTTCTTATCATAGATATTCTGTTCTCACCACTTTTTGTAAAGATATCTAGAATCACGTTTATTTGTTGGGCGGACTAAATGTTGTCGTCCAGATCGACGTACAAACGAGATACTAAGATGTTTAATGAAAACTGTAATTATCATGATCATAATCAATAAGGAAATCATTATTCTCTGTTACATCGCTGAGATTCTGCTCAAACAAACTGATTGTGTGGATGGAAATGAATCTGTACATGAAATCATTGAACAAGAGTCATTTAACAGACTTTACTGATGGGATGTGTGAACAAACTGAAGGTTTCTATAATCAATAAACAAGAATGAACAAAGTCTTTTCTTCCTGTCTTCATTCCAGAGTATCAGACACAGCTGGTGGAGAACATGTGAAACTACTATGAGAGAATAACTGAGGCCTCCTGAAACACCACAAAGTCCAGAGTTCATGTTCAGAGCAGGAGAGCGTTTGTCAGTCGGTCTCTGTCCTTTCAGCTTTCCTCACTAAAACAGCTTCGTCACACACAAACGAGCAGAGTTTTCTATCACTCGTTGCTGTTTCTTACAGCCGACATTTTCTTTGTGCTCTGAGTCAATAAAGAGGATTTATTACTCATAACCTAAAACTGGATAAACAGTCAGAATTCATTGGGTCAAGTTTGGGTGTGAAGAAGTGTTGTGAAGTCCTTGTTAAGGAACATTGTGTAGATGATTCTTAACATTTGGTTACTAATATTTCCATGTTGTTAAATCAGAGAAATGTTAACCTACAGCCTCAAATCTCACATTCCTTAATACTATTTACAACCTGAGAGTTTAAGTCCAAACTCCTCTCCACCATCTTTCCCATGTGACCTGAATGCAGCATCAGTGTTACAGGGTGTGACTCCTGTGAACAAACTGACATAGTGTGATATTACATCTATTTAAATGTCTCTTTACTGATGTTGTTTGAAGCTGCCAAAGGCTCAGTGAAGTGTTGACATGTCTTCCTGCAGTGAACATCACAGCAGGTTAATAACAAGAGAAATGTGAAACCTGATGCACAACACAAGAGGGCGTCCTCATCCTGCTAACCAGGGATGTAGTGGAGGTTAAAGCTCCTCTACTCAGTCTGACTGCATGTTTTAAACCATGTTTTTAAGCCCATCAGAAACTCTCTAATGTCTCATACATCATGGTCAGGGTGTCAGACTTCTCTTAGTCAAAGTGAATTCTACTTTTTTAGTAAACAGAAAGGAGTGATTTTCCTGGTGGTAGTTTGGCTTGTGTCTCACTAACCGAGGCGTTTACTGTATGTCCTCCTTCATTTCACTTTTTAAAAACCTCACCTGTGTTTTTAATGTTTTAACACTGTTCTAGTAGATTTTCTACTAACTGTTACTTGTTTTTTCTGCCAGCTGCTGAAGTTCAGGTTGACCACAGTGTGTTTGGGTTGTGTGTCAGAAGGTTATTCTCATATCGATGCTTTTGTTTTTTGTGAAGAATTGTGTCGATAGCACCGATCAATAAATATCAGTAGTGGAGGTTAAAGCAGCTCAACTCAGTTTGTCTCCAGTTTCAGTTGAGAACATCTTTTTAGTCAGATAAAAACCTTTATAGTAAAAGTGCATTGTGTCAAAACCTGGATGACCTGCAATTTCCTGATGTTAAACTCAGACAAAACTGAAGTTATTGTACTAGGCCCTGAGCACCTCCGAAACAACTTATCTAATGATATAGTTACTTTAGATGGCATTGCCCTGGCCTCCAGCACCACCGTAAGGAATCTGGGAGTTGTCTTCGACCAGGATATGTCCTTTAACTCTCACATAAAACAAACCTCACGGACTGCCTTCTTTCATCTACGTAACATTGTGAAGATCAGACACATCCTGTGTCAAAATGATGCAGAAAAATTAGTCCATGCATTTGTTACCTCTAGACTCGATTACTGCAATTCCTTATTATCAGGCTGCTCCAATAAGTCTCTTAGGACTCTCCAGTTGATCCAGAATGCTGCAGCACGTGTCCTGACTAGAACTAGAAAAAGAGATCATATTACTCCTGTATTAGCTTCTCTGCACTGGCTGCCTGTAAAATCCAGAATAGATTTTAAAATCGTCCTCCTCACCTACAAAGCGCTAAACGGTCAGGCCCCATCATATCTTAAAGAGCTCATAGTACCCTACTACCCCACTAGAGCACTGCGCTCACAGAATGCAGGGTTACTTGAGGTTCCTAGAGTCTCCAAACGTAGAATGGGAGCGAGAGCCTTCAGCTATCAAGCTCCTCTTCTCTGGAACCAGCTCCCAGTTTCAGTCCGGGAGGCAGACACCGTGTCTACATTTAAGAGTAGGCTAAAGACTTTCCTCTTTGATAACGCTTATACTTAAGCTGCTATAGGCATAGACTGCCGGGGGACTTCCTATGACACACTGTCATAAGGAACTTCCTATGACACACTGAGCTCCCCTCTCCTTCTGGATATACTCATGTCCCATGTCCATGTTGTTACTAACTTCATTCCTTCCCGGGAGTCCTTGTGCCTCCTTGTCTCGCAGCTAACCGTGGAGCAGGGTCACACCTGGAGCGAGGTCATACCTGGAGCGGGATCACACCGGGAGCGAGGTTATACCTGGAGCAGGGGTACACTTGGAGCAGGGTTTCACCTGGATCTTGGTGGTCTCCGGTATTGTGGCTGCATCTGCTGCCGCGCCCGGTGCCTGCTTGACACCAACTGCTACCATCCTTAATTAACTACGTCTGTACGAGGGACGTTTAATTGTCTGAGTTTTGTCTCTTTCCTAATTCATCCTGGTCAGGCTGCACCGAGGACGGCCGTTGTATGTTAATAATCCATCATTGATATTTAATAGAATTCATTTTGTAACCTATAGGTGTTCTTTGATTTAACAACAAACAACAGGGCTTTCATCCAGAGACCGCTGTTCGTGTCCTGTGCGTTACAAAATTCTGTTTCATGTTCACTGTCCAAACATAGTAGCTTTAAGCTCAACCATGTTGATTTTTTCCTAAACCTAACTAAGTGGTTTAGTTGCCTGAATCTAAACAAGCATATTTGTTTAATTCACAACATTAACGTGTTTACTGCCACCGAGAAGTGATGCAGAGGGGTCTGTTTTTTTGGGGGGGGAAATGGCATTAAAGGAACAGTGTGTAGGATCTGGCGGTATCTAGCGGTGAGGTTGAGACTGCAACCGACTGAAGCCTCTCCCGTGTGCCAAGCGTGTTGGAGAGCTACGGTGGCCGACGCGAAAACACGAATGACCCTCTCTAGAGCCAGTTGTTGTAAGAGGAGCGTAGGTCATCTGGAGCAGAGCCAGCGCTTAGAGTGTGTGTGTGTACGAGGGAAGTGAGTGGTGAAGCAAGAGAGAGAGAGCAGCAACGGCGGGAGCGAGTAACGTTATCGCCTCCGGCCCAAGCCGTTCTGGGCTACTGTAGAAACATGGCGGACTCCGTGAAGAGGACCCGCTCTCTAAACGGATCATTCTGAGGTCACGAAAACATGATTCTTATTTTCAGGTGATTAGACACTAAAGAAAACATACTTATTAATGTTATATTCCATTTCTGCCAATAGATCCCCCTAATTGTTACTCACTGGTCCTTTATCACACTGATTGTTTTCATGTAGTTTGCATTTGTTTATTTAGGAGATACTAATTATAAGGCCAGTAATCTCCCATTAGAGTCAAATGATCTGATGCATTCATGTCCTGTGGGATTCAGGACAACTAATTTGATTTATTTGTTTAAATGCATCTAACATTAAAAATTCACCTTTTACTCAAAATGATATTCTGGATTTAATCTGTTTTCTACACAAACATTTGAAGGACTTTATCACACAAGTAAAAACTATTTGGGGATTTCATTCCTTCTACAGCAGTGATTCATTCTTCTATTTTTCATCTGCTGTATCAGCATCATCAAACAGTATTTCAGGGAAAAAGAAGAGCTAATTCTGAAAACTGAGGAGCTGTCTCCAAACCCAGAGGTACCAAGAAGAGTTCACCTCCTAAAAGCTTATGGCTCCGGTGTTTTGAACTGAGAAATGATCTCTAGATTGTAAACAAACCACTCGTATCTCTCTCTAACCGCTCCTCTTCCTGGAATGAAGCAGAGCCTGATAGCCCCTCCCTCCTCTTCCTCCTCTTCCTCCTCTTCCTCCTCTCAAACACACCCAGTTGCACTCGGTCCTCTTATTTCCTCGTTCCCTCCCCTTCAGATCTACAGTTTTGAAGATGGGTGTAACCGACGTGGTGCAGTGAGAGCTGACAGGCTGCATTCAGTGCACATGTTGTTTAGATCAGAGCTCAAACTAGTTTCACTTCTCAGGAAGTGAGACTCAGACAGTCGTCGTCTCTGAGAGGTGAAATGGCGCAGCAAGGAGTTCAGCTGGACCACGAAAGGTTCTCTTGTTCCATCTGTCTGGATCTACTGAAGGATCCGGTGACTACTTCCTGTGGACACAGCTACTGCATGAACTGTATTAAAGGCTTCTGGGATGGAGAGGATGAGAAGAAGATCTACAGCTGCCCTCAGTGTAGGCAGACCTTCACACCGAGGCCTGTCCTGATGAAAAACACCATGTTAGCAGATTTAGTGGAGGAACTGAAGAAGTCTGGACTCCAAGCTGCTCCTGCTGATCACTGCTATGCTGGACCTGAAGATGTGGCCTGTGATTTCTGCACTGGGAGGAAACGGAAAGCCTTCAAGTCCTGTCTGGTGTGTCTGGTCTCTTACTGTGAGAAACACCTCCAGCCTCATTATGATGTGGCTCCATTAAAGAAACACAAGCTGGTGGAGCCCTCCAAGAAGCTCCAGGAGAACATCTGCTCTCGTCACGATGAGGTGATGAAGATGTTCTGTCGTACTGATCAGCAGTGTATCTGTTATCTCTGCTCTGTGGATGAACATAAAGGCCACGACACCGTCTCAGCTGCAGCAGAAAGGACCGAGAGGCAGAGAGAGCTGGAGGTGAGTCGACTCAACATCCAGCAGAGGATCCAGGACAGAGAGAAAGATGTGAAGCTGCTCCAACAGGAGGTGGAGGCTGTCAATCACTCTGCTGATAAAGCAGTGAAGGACAGTGAGAAGATCTTCACCGAGCTGATCCGTCTCATGGAGAAAAGAAGCTGTGATGTGAAGCAGCAGGTCAGATCCCAGCAGAAAAGTGAAGTGAGTCGAGTCAAAGAGCTTCAGGAGAAGCTGGAGCAGGAGATCACTGAGCTGAAGAGGAGAGACGCTGAGATGAAGCTGCTGTCACACACAGAGGATCACAATACATTTTTATATAGCTACCCCTCACTGTCACCGCTCAGCGAGTCTACATCCAGCATCAATATCCGTCCTCTGAGCTACTTTGAGGACGTGACGGCGGCTGTGTCAGAAGTCAGAGATAAACTACAGGACGTTCTGAGAGAGAAATGGACAAACGTCTCACAGACAGTGACTGAAGTGGATGTTTTACTGCCACAACCAGAGCCCAAGACCAGAGCTGGATTCTTACAGTATTCACGAGAAATCACACTGGATCCAAACACAGCAAACACACAGCTGTTATTATCTGAGGGGAACAGAAAAGCAACATTAACGAGACAACAACAGTCTTATTCTAGTCACCCAGACAGATTCATTGATTGGGATCAGGTCCTGAGTAGAGAGAGTCTGACTGGACGTTGTTACTGGGAGGTGGAGTGGAGAGGAGATGGAGTTGATGTAGCAGTCGCATACAAGAGTATCAGCAGAGCAGGGGGTGAATGTCAATTTGGATGCAATGACAAATCTTGGGCGTTATATTGTAACAGTAACAGTTATACATTTCAGTACAACAGTGTTCAAACTCCCGTCTCAGGTCCTCCGTCCTCCAGAGTAGGAGTGTACCTGGATCACAGTGCAGGTATTCTGTCCTTCTACAGCGTCTCTGGAACCATGACTCTCCTCCACAGAGTCCAGACCACATTCACTGAGCCTCTCTATGCTGGACTTAGTCTTTATGGTTATGATAACACTGCTGAGTTGTGTAAACTGAAATAGACAGAAGTCATTTGAGGGTTCAACTCTGTGTTTTAACTCTTCAACTTCTCTGGTGTCCATCATTGTTGCTGCAGAGCTGATTTGTGGCTGCACCGCAGAGGGCCAGCCCTACAAACACTAAAGTCTGTCACTGACTGACTGACCGAGTGATGAAGTTACAGGATTGGTCGGCCGACTGTTGGAGGTTCCTCATTGGTTGTTGCTCTTTCTAAATGAAAAGGTGGAGAACAGTTCAGTGTTCATGTTTTCTGGGGAGCGTGTCAGCGGTTCATTGAATCATTACATCGTGCTGTTGTTGTGCATGTGCTGTTGTTTATGTTCCTTTAAGTTACGTTACGTTGTTGCTTCGTATTGTGTTACCGTGCATTCACACCAAGCGAGAAGCTTAAATTAGCAAGACACACGTCGCTACTGCGGTATGAACCCAAAATAAACAGACTGTGCTCTGATTTAATTACAATAAACGGATCAAAATGATGCCGAAATAACGACATTATGATGCTGATTAGTAAAAAGTCTGAATCCATGCTTTGTCAGGTCTGTTACCAAGACGACAAGCAAACAGCTTTTAAAATGCTTGTTTTCTGAATGGAGTTTGGATCGATCAGTGCCAGGCTGTGCAGCTGCTCCTTTAACACTCCATCTAGGAATAAATACAGCAGCAACAACAACAGTGATGACATCAACTTTGTAAGTATGTATATATTGTTACACAGCACTTATATGATGAATGCTTTTGATACACATGCTTTAATAATATACTGAAATACTTCTAACCTAAACATGCAGAAGCAGCGTTCAGTTTTTATTCACCAAATATTTGGAAGAAGCTCCCAGAAACCTGCAGGACCTCCAACTCTGAGTTCTTTTAAATCAAAGCTTCAAACGTTCCTGTTTGCTGCTGCTGCCTTTTATTAAACCAGATAATGATCTTATATACTGCATTAGAGCTTTTACTCTTGTGTGTTATATTCTATTTTAGCTTCTATCCTAGCTTTTATTTTTAGCTTGTTTTTATTTTCTAATCTTTAATGTTTTTATAACTGTTTTAATTATGTCTTAATGTTCTTTTGCACTTTGTCGCAATGTTCTTTAATGTTCAATATTATATTATATTATATAATATTATATTATGTTATATTATATTATACTATATCATATTATATTATGTTATATTATATTATATTATATTGTGTTATATTATACTATATAATATTATATTATATTTTATTAAATTATATTATATTGTATTTTTTTTATTGTATCATATTATACTATATTTTATTTTATTATATCACATCATATTGTATTATATTATAGTTTATTATATTATATTATACTATACTATATTATATTTTATTATATTATATTATATCATATTATATATTTTATTTTATTATATTTTATAATATATTTAAATATATTATATTATATGATATTATATTATATGATATTATATCATATTGTATTTTATTATAGTTTATTTTATTCTATTATATTTTATAATATATTTAATTACACAATATTATATTATATTTTATAATATATTGAATTATATTATATCATATTATATTATATTCCTATATTTGACCAGCTGCACTATTTTATGTTTTAAATTCCCCTTCTTACTTGTGTGATTTTATATTTATTTTATAGCAGCATTAGAGCAGCCTGAGAACAAAAAATATTGCCAACGGCTGCTTCTATGAAATTATTGTGCATATGACAAATAACTTTAATATTAACATCTACTATACAAAAAACTGTTGTTTTGTCTCACTGCATATTACTGTGTGATTTTATTTGATGAGCTGTGTGCTCCGTCTCAAACGTATATAAATATTAAAGTTATTATAATCTAACAGAGAGAAGAGAGTGACCTCAGAGCCACAGAAACCAGATCAGCTGAATTTACTGAGAAGTGGACGGTTGCCGTGGTAACGCCGGAGGAGAACTGAACTCACCAGCCGTCTCTGGTCCCGTGAGTTCGATGCCCAGCGATTGCGTCCACTTTCACTTCCACATCACCACTTCCTGTTCTCTCCTTCACGCTGGTGACTCATCAATAAACACAACTGAGACTGTCAATCATTATTTAATATCTATACTTTAATATATATATACTGATATTTATATACAATTATACAAGTCTGCATTTACACAGGACCACATCTCTATCCTTGATTCCTCTCCTCGTCTCCTCTCCTTGTACCCTCTTTTCTTCTCTCCTTGTCTCCTCTCCCTGTGTCCTGTCCTTATCTCAACTCCTCTCTTGTTTCCTCTCTTTTTCTCCTCTCTCTGTCCTCTCCTTGTGTCTTTCCTTATCTCCTCTCTTCTCTTGCCTCCTCTCCTTGTCTCTTCTCCCTGTGTTGTCTACTTGTCTCATCTACTTGTCTCCTCTCCTTGTCCCCTCTACTTGTCTCTTCTCTTGTCTCTTCTCTTTGTCTCCTCTCCCTGTATCCTGTCATTGTCTCCTTTCCTTATCTCTTCTCCTCTCTCTTTTTGTCTCCTCTCCTTTTCTCTTCTCTTGTCTCTTCTCCCTGTGTCCTCTCTTGCCTCCTCCCCTTTTCTCCTATCCCTTTGTCCTCTCCTTGTTTCCTCTCCTTGTCTCCTCTCTTGTCTACTTTCCTCTCTTGTCTCCTCTCTTTGTGCCTTCTCCTTCCCGACAGTTTCCTCAGCAGTGACTCTATTGTCTCCT
This sequence comes from Sebastes fasciatus, assembly GCF_043250625.1. Taxonomy (NCBI): domain Eukaryota; kingdom Metazoa; phylum Chordata; class Actinopteri; order Perciformes; family Sebastidae; genus Sebastes; species Sebastes fasciatus. The sequence continues at coordinate 2,965,777 of NC_133805.1, forward strand.
CTCTTGTCTCCTCTCCTTATCTCCTCTCCTCCTCTCCTCTCCTTGTCCCCTCTCCTCCTAGACTCTGGCCGGTGGTCAGCGACCTCCTCCTGTCTCTCCTCTCTTGTCTCCTCTGTCCTGTCCTCTCCTTGTCTCCTCTCCTCGTCTCCTCTCCTCCTCTCCTCTCCTTGTCCCCTCTCCTCCTAAATGTGGCTCAGACTCTGGCCGGTGGTCAGCGACCTCCTCCTGTCTCTCCTCTCTTGTCTCCTCTGTCCTCTCCTCTTCTCCTCTCTTGTCCCCTCTCCTTGTCTCCTCTCCTTGTCTCCTCTCCTTGTCTGCTCTCCTCTTAAATGTGGCTCAGACTCTGGTCGGTGGTCAGCGACCTCCTCCTGTCTCTCCTCTCTTGTCTCCTCTGTCCTCTCCTTGTCTCCTCTCTTGTCTCCTCTGTCCTCTCCTCGTCTCCTCTCCTTGTCTACTTGTCTCCTCTCCTTGTCCCCTCTCCTCCTAAATGTGGCTCAGACTCTGGCCGGTGGTCAGCGACCTCCTCCGGTCTCTTCTCGACAGTTTCCTCAGCAGCGACTCTCTGAAGGTTCGGCACATCAGGAAGTAGATGATGGGGTCGAGGCAGACGTTGAGCGCCGACAGGGAGAGCGTCCCCTCCTTCAGCTGGAACAACAGGAAGCGGGCGTCCGGGCTGAAGCCCGACTCCGGCATCTGGCTCAGAGTGTACGGCACGCGGCAGACGTGGTACGGCACGAAGCAGACGAAGAACACCGCCAGGATGCTGAAGATGCTGCGGTTCGACTTCCGGCAGACGTCGCTGTTGTCGCGGCGCACGCGGCGGTAGGACTGGTAGACGCGGCAGGCGATGGAGGCGTAGCAGTAGGCGAGGACCAGCAGGGTCACCCAGAACAGGCCGACGCTGAGGAGCGTGGCCACCCGGTCTTCAGCTGCATGCAGTGCCGCGAGCTCTCCTCGTCGGCCGGCCGGCTGGTCAGCACCACGTTGGGCAGGACGCAGACGAGGAGGAAGCTCCAGGTGAGGAGCGCCAGCACCCGGGCGAAGCCGACGCTCTGCAGGACATGCAGCGAGGACACGCCGCCCAACCGGGACCTGCAGGAGGATGAGGAGGAGGAGGAGGAGGAGGAGGTGTGTCTGACGATCTTAACGTAGCGCTCGAGGCTGATGAGCCCCATGAAGAGGATCCCCACGTACATGGACGAGTAGAAGAGCACGGCGGTGTAGCGGCAGGTGACCACGTGGAGGCGCCAGCCGCCCAGACCCAGCTGAGCCGCCAGCCTGAAGGGGAAGGTGGTCAGCATGAGGAGGTCGGCCACCACCATGTTCTTCAGGTAGACCACCAGGCCCGAGTCACTGGGCACCCTGAAGAAGATCCAGGCGGCCACGCCATTCAGGGACGCCCCGACCACGCAGATCACCAAGTAGAGCGGCGGGAGCACCTGCTGGGTGAAGATGCTGCTGAAGTCTGATTGGTTGCCGGGGAGACGGGTGGCGTTGAGGTGTTCCATCACTGGAAACACACAAACAACACAGTTTGAACATAATGAACAGTAGATGTCACAGTAGAAGTACGTTTCTCTGTCAGGAGAACTCTTAATAAGTCTCTTTTACATTTAACAAAGGCCGTGTCGGTGTGTTAACTCCCCACAGAAGCCTTTTATGTTCATGAACTGAACACACAGCGCTGTGTTTACACGGGGACACGTGCACAAATAAAAAGCGTCTTGAACTCCTGTTTGTCCTGCTGTTCACACACACTTCCCTCCTCCCACCACCGATTCATCCCGGTCCAACACACACTGTGGTCCTCCTCCATCAAACGCCTATAAAAACAGTCCGCGCTGACACCAGGACGCCTTCTGTTTTCCTGTCCTGATTCTTTTATTTTTAGCCCTCGTCTTGTCTCGAACCTGTGACTTCTGCTGTCGCCAAATGATTGTTTCCCCGAGTTGATCTGTACAGAAGTTCAACTTTTAAACACTAAAGCGATCACACGCCGGCTTCTGCTTCTCACTTGGAAACGGTCAATATCAAGTTAATAACTTTAAAAATATCATGATTCTGACTTCCTGTGTTTATGTTATATATTTTTTAATATTATATATTATATATATATTTTGATTTTAAAGTCATAAATTTACGAAAATAAAATGAAGATATTCTGAGTTTAATGGGACACATTTACGAGAAGAAAATCACAAATTTACGTCACATTTTAACTCACAAATTTATAATAATAATAATAATAAATTCAACTTATAAAGCGCTTTTAAAGAACTCAAAGACGCTTATGAGATTTTAAAGTCATTAATTTATGAGGAAAAAACTCCGATATTCTGAGATTAATGTGGCACATTTATGAGAAAAAACTGACAAATTTATGACACATTTTAAAGCCAGAAATTTACGAGAAAAAACTCACGTATTCTCTGAGATTAAAGAGGCAAATTTACGAGAAAAAAACTCACAAATTTGCGAGATTTTAAAGTCATACATTTATGAAAAAAAACCTCAATTTTTATCAATTGTTTAATGGTAAAACATAATAATAATAATAAAATAATACATTTATTTTTGCTACATTTAATATCATATTCATTTATCGAGTCATTTATTTATTTATTTATATTTAATTTAATTAATTGATAAAAATGTAACATCATTTGATATTTTTGTTATAATTTGTTTCTTTATTTATTCATAATTAATTAATTAATTCCCTTATTTATTTACTCTTCTGTTTAGTTTTTATCTTTTATTTATTTATGTATTTATCTGTATTATTTATTTATTTTGCATTTATTTCGTTTACATTTATTTTCAATATAATTTTTTTTTACATTTAATGACATATTTATTTATTGAGTCATTATATATTTATTTATTTTTTACTTTGGCAGGTGCCATCCTCCATACATGGGGTCATTATAATATCCTGGCGAGCAGGAAGGAGATCAGGACATTTAATTATCTCATACATCTAGAACAAACTGTCATTTTTCTCCTACACAGACTTTTGTTTTAGCGATTCCTCTAAGCTGACTCATACTTTATTGGCTGGTAATTTGGATGACGCAGACGAACAAGATGCTGATCAGCAGCAACAACTTCTGCTTTCCGCCTTCTAGATGACCTGGCGCAGGAAGTGATGCAACGATCCTCTTCGCTAGAAGAGCTGAACGTTCAGAGGAAGCGTGTTTCTAGATTGTGTGCAACGATTAGAGCTGAAAATAGGGTGGTTTCATCAACTCAGCTCACAGTGAAAAAACAGACGTAGTAGAAAAGGATGTGAGTGATCAACTCGTTATCAGTCAACTCACACAACGAGGGAAAACATCTGGATAAACTCATGGTCCAGATGTTTGTCTCTCTGCCTGTCCACCTGTGTACTGTGAGCTTCATGTATTCAACACCAGTGATTCACAATCAGAAAGAAAAGATGTTTGAGTAGTTTACAACTGTCTGTTGATAATAATGAAATGACAGCTTAATAATTACCTGTAAATGGTGCTAATATTAAAAATAATCATGAACCCGTCAGTCATGAAGGTCACATGGTTTATTACAGAACCGGCTCATGTTGTTAACCAGCGTCTAAAATACTATTTGGAACATCTTTTATTAGTCACATTGATCGTTTTATTGATCAGCTTCAGTGTTGTTGAAATCACAACTTAAACAGATACCAGTACTTCTACTTTATAGCCACCATAATGTCATAAAGTTGTATTTATACTGTACACATTTATTCAGAGAGGCAGACATAATGAAATTATATTTCACTGTTTATTTGATTTTTAATTAAATTTTATTTTATTTATTTTTTATTCATTTCAATATATATTTTGTGGGAGAAACCTGAGCACCAGGAGAATCCCCTTACTGATATATGATGGATTGACTTCTTTTTTTAAACACTCTAATTACCTAAAAATATATTAAAAAAATATTTGGAGGTAATTTAGAGTGTCCAGTTAGACTCATGCATAACTAGGAATTGTGGGAGAAACCTGAGCACCAGGAGAAAACCCCTACTGATATATGATAGATTGACATTTTTTTGAATACTCTAAATTACCACCAAATATATTTAAAAGTCTTTGGGGGTAATTTAGAGTGTCCAGTTAGCCTCACGCATAACTAGGAATTGTGGGAGAAACCTGAGCACGAGGAGAAAAACCCTACTGATATATGATAGATTGACATTTTTTTTGAATACTCTAAATTACCTAAAAATATATTTAAAAAATATTTGGAGGTAATTTAGAGTGTCCAGTTAGCCTCATGCATAACTACGAATTGTGGGAGAAACCTGAGCACCAGGAGAATCCCCTTACTGATATATGATAGATTGAAATTTTTTTGAATACTCTAAATTACCACCAAATATATTAAAAAGTATTTGGGGGTAATTTAGAGTGTCCAGTTAGCCTCACACATAACTAGGAATTGTGGGAGAAACCTGAGCACCAGGAGAAAACCCTTACTGATATATGATAGATTGAAAAAAAAATTGGAATACTCTAAATTACCTAAAATTATATTTAAAAAATATTTGGAGGTAATTTAGAGTGTCCAGTTAGCCTCATGCATAACTAGAAACTTTGGGAGAAACCTGAGCACCAGGAGAAAACCCCCACTGATATATGATAGATTTAAAAAAAATGTAATACTCTAAATTACCTCCAAATATATTTTAAAAATATTTGGGGGTAATTTAGAGTGTCCAGTTAGCCTCACGCATAACTAGGAATTGTGGGAGAAACCTGAGCACCAGGAGAAAAACCCTACTGATATATGATAGATTGACATTTTTTTTGAATACTCTAAATTACCTAAAAATATATTTAAAAAATATTTGGAGGTAATTTAGAGTGTCCAGTTAGCCTCATGCATAACTACGAATTGTGGGAGAAACCTGAGCACGAGGAGAAAACCCTTACTGATATATGATAGATTGAAATTTTTTTGAATACTCTAAATTACCACCAAATATATTAAAAAAATATTTGGAGGTAATTTAGAGTGTCCAGTTAGCCTCATGCATAACTAGGAATTTTGGGAGAAACCTGAGCACCAGGAGAAAACCCCTACTGATATATGATAGATTGACATTTTTTTGAATACTCTAAATTACCACCAAATATATTTAAAAGTATTTGGGGGTAATTTAGAGTGTCCGGTTAGCCTCACGCATAACTAGGAATTGTGGGAGAAACCTGAGCACCAGGAGAAAACCCTTACTGATATATGATAGATTGAAAAAAAATTGGAATACTCTAAATTACCTAAAATTATATTTAAAAAATATTTGGAGGTAATTTAGAGTGTCCAGTTAGCCTCATGCATAACTAGAAACTTTGGGAGAAACCTGAGCACCAGGAGAAAACCCCTACTGATATATGATAGATTTAAAAAAAATGTAATACTCTAAATTACCTCCAAATATATTTTTAAAATATTTGGGGGTAATTTAGAGTGTCCAGTTAGCCTCACGCATAACTAGGAATTGTGGGAGAAACCTGAGCACCAGGAGAAAAACCCTACTGATATATGATAGATTGACATTTTTTTTGAATACTCTAAATTACCTAAAAATATATTTTAAAAATATTTGGAGGTAATTTAGAGTGTCCAGTTAGCCTCATGCATAACTACGAATTGTGGGAGAAACCTGAGCACCAGGAGAAAACCCTTACTGATATATGATAGATTGAAATTTTTTTGAATACTCTAAATTACCACCAAATATATTAAAAAGATATTTGGAGGTAATTTAGAGTGTCCAGTTAGCCTCACGCATAACTAGGAATTCTGGGGAAACCTGAGCACCAGGAGAAAACCCACGCAGACACAGGGAGAATATACAAACTCCCCACAGCCGGACAGGTGGAGGTGTCTCAGTGAGGCTGCAGTGCTAATCACTAATCACTGAGGAGGGATGTAGGGGTGGAGGGACGGTGATGACGTAGAGGATGAGGGGGAGGTTGAGAGAGGAAGGTAAGGGTGGAGGGAAGACGGGAAGGCGAAGGGGGGAGGAAGAGGGATCTGCTGGTATCCAACCTGAGCTGCAGCCTCCTCTACCTGACTGTTGCCGTCACGCTTCAGGAAGAACCTGCGCATCCAGCGAAAACAACCTTTCTTCTTCTCTTTCTTCTCCACCCCCTCCCGCTCCGTCTCTTCCTTTTTCATCTTCTGTAATGTTGTCTCTCGATCCTCGGTCCTCCTGCGAGAAAAGACTCCTCTCATCTTCTTCTTCATTTTCAGGCAGATGTCCTCCAGGAGCTTCTTCTCAACCTCCATGTGTTGGACTGTGGTCTCCAGGCTCTGTTCTCTGTCCGTCAGGTCCTTGTTGACGTCCTCCAACTGACTGACCTTAGTCTTCCAGATCTGGTCTTTTTCTGTCAGGACCTTTGTGACATTGTCCTCCAGAGCCTTGTATTTGGCCTGCCAGGCGTCCTCTCTCTGTCGGAGTTCATCTGCAGAGCTCAACAGCTCGGTTCTGGTCTCCACGAGCTTTTCATTGAGACTCTTCTTCTCCTGGAAGAGACCAAAGATCACAGCGTCCTTATCGCGCTGCTCCTGCTGGAGATCAAAGATCACAGCGTCCTTATCGATCTGCTCCTGGCGGAGATCAAGGATAACAGCGTCCTTATCGTGCTGCTCCTGCTGGAGATCAAGGATCACAGCGTCCTTATCGCGCTGCTCCTGCCGGAGATCAAAGATCACAGCGTCCTTATCGCGCTGCTCCTGCTGGAGATCAAGGATCACAGCGTCCTTATCGCGCTGCTCCTGCTGGAGATCAAGGATAACAGCGTCCTTATCGTGCTGCTCCTGCTGGAGATCAAGGATCACAGCGTCCTTATCGATCTGCTCCTGCTGGAGATCAAAGATCACAGCGTCCTTATCGCGCTGCTCCTGCTGGAGATCAAGGATCACAGCGTCCTTATCGCGCTGCTCCTGCTGGAGATCAAGGATCACAGCGTCCTTATCGCGCTGCTCCTGCTGGAGATCAAAGATCACAGCGTCCTTATCGCGCTGCTCCTGCTGGAGATCAAGGATCACAGCGTCCTTATCGCGCTGCTCCTGCCGGAGATCAAGGATAACAGCGTCCTTATCGTGCTGCTCCTGCCGGAGATCAAGGATCACAGCGTCCTTATCGCGCTGCTCCTGCCGGAGATCAAAGATCACAGCGTCCTTATCGCGCTGCTCCTGCTGGAGATCAAGGATCACAGCGTCCTTATCGCGCTGCTCCTGCTGGAGATCAAGGATAACAGCGTCCTTATCGTGCTGCTCCTGCTGGAGATCAAGGATCACAGCGTCCTTATCGATCTGCTCCTGCCGGAGATCAAAGATCACAGCGTCCTTATCGCGCTGCTCCTGCCGGAGATCAAGGATAACAGCGTCCTTATCGTGCTGCTCCTGCTGGAGATCAAGGATCACAGCGTCCTTATCGATCTGCTCCTGCTGGAGATCAAGGATCACAGCGTCCTTATCGCGCTGCTCCTGCCGGAGATCAAGGATAACAGCGTCCTTATCGTGCTGCTCCTGCTGGAGATCAAGGATCACAGCGTCCTTATCGCGCTGCTCCTGCCGGAGATCAAAGATCACAGCGTCCTTATCGCGCTGCTCCTGCTGGAGATCAAGGATCACAGCGTCCTTATCGCGCTGCTCCTGCCGGAGATCAAGGATAACAGCGTCCTTATCGTGCTGCTCCTGCTGGAGATCAAGGATCACAGCGTCCTTATCGATCTGCTCCTGCTGGAGATCAAAGATCACAGCGTCCTTATCGCGCTGCTCCTGCTGGAGATCAAGGATCACAGCGTCCTTATCGCGCTGCTCCTGCTGGAGATCAAGGATCACAGCGTCCTTATCGCGCTGCTCCTGCTGGAGATCAAGGATAACAGCGTCCTTATCGCGCTGCTCCTGCCGGAGATCAAGGATAACAGCGTCCTTATCGTGCTGCTCCTGCTGGAGATCAAGGATCACAGCGTCCTTATCGATCTGCTCCTGCTGGAGATCAAGGATCACAGCGTCCTTATCGTGCTGCTCCTGCTGGAGATCAAGGATTACAGCGTCCTTATCGATCTGCTCCTGCTGGAGATCAAAGATCACAGCGTCCTTATCGCGCTGCTCCTGCCGGAGATCAAGGATAACAGCGTCCTTATCGTGCTGCTCCTGCTGGAGATCAAGGATCACAGCGTCCTTATCGATCTGCTCCTGCTGGAGATCAAAGATCACAGCGTCCTTATCGCGCTGCTCCTGCTGGAGATCAAGGATCACAGCGTCCTTATCGCGCTGCTCCTGCCGGAGATCAAGGATTACAGCGTCCTTATCGATCTGCTCCTGGCGGAGATCAAGGATAACAGCGTCCTTATCGTGCTGCTCCTGCTGGAGATCAAGGATAACAGCGTCCTTATCGTGCTGCTCCTGCCGGAGATCAGGGATTGCAGGGTCCTTATCGTGCTGCTCTTTACGGAGACCACGGATAACAGCGTCCTTATCGCGAATGTGCCACGTCAAATGGTTCACTCTGATCTGGAGTTGAGTCTGCTGCGTCTCCCAGCCTCGCTGCTCCTGCCGGAGATCAAGGATTACAGCGTCCTTATCGATCTGCTCCTGGCGGAGATCAAGGATAACAGCGTCCTTATCGTGCTGCTCCTGCCGGAGATCAGGGATTGCAGGGTCCTTATCGTGCTGCTCTTTACGGAGACCACGGATAACAGCGTCCTTATCGTGCTGCTCCTGGCGGAGACCACGGATAACAGCGTCCTTATCGTGCTGCTCTTTACGGAGACCACGGATAACAGCGTCCTTATCGTGCTGCTCCTGCCGGAGATCAGGGATTGCAGCGTCCTTATCGTGCTGCTCTTTACGGAGACCACGGATAACAGCGTCCTTATCGTGCTGCTCCTGCTGGAGATCAGGGATTGCAGGGTCCTTATCGTGCTGCTCTTTACGGAGACCACGGATAACAGCGTCCTTATCGTGCTGCTCCTGCCGGAGATCAGGGATTGCAGGGTCCTTATCGTGCTGCTCTTTACGGAGACCACGGATAACAGCGTCCTTATCGTGCTGCTCCTGCCGGAGATCAGGGATTGCAGGGTCCTTATCGTGCTGCTCTTTACGGAGACCACGGATAACAGCGTCCTTATCGCGAATGTGCCACGTCAAATGGTTCACTCTGATCTGGAGTTGAGTCTGCTGCGTCTTCCAGCCTCGTTGCTTCTCAGCAAGGTCCAAAGTAAAGTTGTCCTGCAGTTCCTTCTGCTGGGCTTCCAACAGTTGGACTTTTCTTTCCCAGGCGATCTCCTTCAGAGCGTCGTTTTCTTCCTTGAAGGTTTTCAGTTCTTTGGTGAACCAAAGCTCCTTAGAGCTCAGTAACAATGATGCTTGATCCATGGAGATGTAAATAATGTACTCACCCTACAGTCGACTGTCAACGTTAAACTGTTTAACCTGAACGGTAAATTAACCTGAATGTTAAATTAACCTGAATGTTAAATTAACCTGAATGTTAAATTAACCTGAATGTTAAATTAACCTGAATGTTAAATCAGCTTGTCAAAAACTGTCTGGTTCACTAATCTTCTCCTATAAGTAAAATTTTAGATTAAAGCCAAACTCAGCATCACAGGAATCACAGCCGATTCCAGAACATCACATTGTGATGTCATGAGACAGTTTGGAATACAGCCTTACCTGTGATGTCATCACATTCTCATGTCATCATGTCATCACATTCTCATGTCAACATGTCATGAGAATGTGATGACATCACAATGTGATGACATGACGGGTAAGGCTGTATTCTAAACCTCATACTATACTAGTAGTACGTACTGATTTGGCCAGAATGTAGCATGTAGTACGCAGTATGGAAATCTACAATATGCCAAAAATCCCTGGATGTCGTACTGAAAACACTGTTACAGTAAAAGTTACAGTAAGTATTGTAACAGTGTGGTATTAGTACTTTTACTGCAGTAAAGGATCTGAATACTTACTAAATACGGCATCATTGAGGCTCTCAGGATAATATATATACTGTATATATATATATATATATATATATATATATAATTTCATCATATATTATTTTTTGATAAATAATAAAATCATCCTTTTTTCTTCTCTCCTCCTCTCGTTCCTCTCTCCTCCGCTTTATATACAGTATATATATATAAATGCATATAAATTATATAAATATGCCTACATGTTAAGTCTAAATCTCTTTGTTTCCTGACTCAAAATAGGTCATAGACCCCTAAAAAGTGTTCCCGACAAAACATCCTGACATGTATTTATATATTTTTTATTTTTTTATGTTTATTTTTTTAATTGAATTGTATTTTTCCGCGTTATTATTATTATTATTATTATTCCCAAAGCACAACAAACCAGACAGAAAACTGTAGTGTGTTTTCTCTTTTAGTTAGTTAGTTAGTTAGTTAGTTAGTTAGTTAGTTAGTTAGTTAGTTAGTTAGTTAGTTAATTAGTTAGTTAGTTAGTTAGTTAGTTAGTTAGTTAGTTAGTTAGTTAGTTAGTTAGTTGATTAGTTAGTTAGTTAGTTAGTTAGTTAGTTAGTTAGTTAGTTAGTTGATTAGTTAGTTAGTTAGTTAGTTAATTAGTTGATTAGTTAGTTAGTTAGTTAGTTAGTTAGTTAGTTAGTTAGTTAGTTAGTTAGTTAGTTAGTTAGTTAGTTAGTTAGTTAGTTAATTAGTTAGTTAGTTAATTAGTTAGTTAGTTAGTTAGTTAGTTAGTTAGTTAGTTAGTTAGTTAGTTAGTTGATTAGTTAGTTAGTTAGTTAGTTAGTTAGTTAGTTAGTTAGTTAGTTAGTTAGTTAGTTAGTTGATTAGTTAGTTAGTTAGTTAGTTAGTTAGTTAGTTAGTTAGTTAGTTAATTGGTGAACTCATCAGTCCCTAACTGATATAATTAGTCCAAAAATGTAAAAACAAATTCTATACATTTTAATATATTATGTAGTTAATGTTTCTTCCTGTATTGATAGTAGTTTGTAATAGATATTATAGTAGTTATATACTATATTCATGAGAAAAATATTAAGAAATATTAGTATTTATATGTTATATATATTTTACAGGGCAGTCGATAACAAATTTGCTCAACTTGCGATTTAGTCTGGCCGCTATTCGATCTTTCCGAGGTTGTAGCAGCTCAGTTTTAAAGCTGATGGTATCATAGTAAACTATAAAACCTGATGAATCCATCGGTACCAACCATGTCATACTAGCTTGTAGTGAAGGAGGTTAAATAATGCTCTAAACTAACAACAAATTTTGGCAAAGAAAAACTGTCATGTCCATTTTCAAAGGGGTCCCTTGACCTCTGACCTCAAGCATATATTTAAATACTTGACAAATCTCCCTTTAAGATACATTTTGAACAGATAAAAAAAGTGTGATTAATTTTATTAAATATTTTAATCAATCAACAGGCATATGCAGTATATATATATATATATATAATTCTTTTTTTTCTTTTTTTAAGAAAAACAACTCTACAAATCAAATCTGAATCAGCGTTAAAAACCCACCAAAATGCAAATTTGTGCATAATTTAGGAACAAATTTAGGACAAACAGGCAACATAAATAAATAACCATGAATGAGTGTGGTGATAACTAACAACCACGTTTCATCAGGACACTTTTCTTTCTGTCATCAACGTCTAAAGTCCCAGAAACTGTAGATATATCCTCATATTTTCATGACATTTTCTTAAAAAATTATGACTTTATTCTTTCAATGTCAGATGTTTTATTGCCCCCCCAATCACTGCCATTAATACACCTTCATAATCTGCTTTTTCTGTTCATTTCATGCATGTTTTAAAACTCATGTCATGCAGTAATTATCTAATCTATATCTAAATCTATATCTATATCAATATCTATATCTATCTGAAGTTCAAATGAGTCCACTCACCATATAAACAGTCTGGTGTTCAGTCAGGATCCCGTACAGATGTTGATGTAACTCACTGCTGTTTAAAGTGAAGAGACCTGTGAAGAGTAGTTTAGAGTCTCTGGACAACTTCCACTTCCTCTCTCTCTCTCTCTTTCTCTCTCTCTCTTCCTCTCTCTCTCTCTCTCTCTCTCTCTCTCTCTCTCTCTCTCGCTCTCTCTCTCTCTTTAACTAGAGTCTGCAGCTCTGTGAAGCTAAACTGAGTTAAATGCATCCCAGTGACACTATAACATGCTGAGGCTGATAAACGTCATTAGTTCTGCAGGTATTTGGTCATAAACTGAAGTTATAATATTATATATAATAATATTATAAGTAATATATTCGCCCCAACTTTTTTTGTTTTGTTTTTTATTTATTTAATTTAATTTTTTAAGAAATATGGTTAGGCCGCTATTTGATCTTTCCGAGGTTGTAGTGGCTCAGTTTTAAAGCTGATGGTATCATATGAAACTATTAAACCTGATGAATTCATCGGGACCAACATGTCATACTAGCTTGCCGTGAAGGAGGTTAAGTAACGCTCCAAACTTACGCTAAATTTTGGCGAGGAAAAGCTGTCATCTCTGACCTCTGACCTCAAGCATATTTGCCCACTCCCATGTTGATAAGAGGATTTAATACTTGACAAATCTCCCTTTAAGGTTCATTTTGAACAGATAAAACATGTGCGATTAATTTGTGATTAATTGCGATTAACTATGAACAATCATGCGTTTAATCGTGATTAAGTATTTTAATCGATTGACAGCCCCATAAATAAATTACTTGTTTTTTTATTTTTTTATTGATTTATTGATTTAAGTAAGAATTTACTTATTTTTTAATTTTTTAATTTTTTTTAATTTACTTTTTAATTTATTTTTTTATTTTTTTTATTTTTGCCAGTCATGTTTAAGAAAAATGACTCCACAACCCGCTAAATTGCAATTTGAGCATAATTTAGGAATGTAAACTAAAGTTTTTGTTTCTTTCACCTTAATGTCTCTGTCTTACTCTCCAGTACTGTCTGTCTGTCTGTCTGTCTGTCTGTCTGTCTGTCTGTCTGTCTATCTGTCTGTCTGTCTATCTGTCTGTCTGTCTGTCTGTCTATCTGTCTGTCTGTCTATCTGTCTGTCTGTCTGTCTGTCTATCTGTCTATCTGTCTGTCTGTCTATCTGTCTGTCTGTCTATCTGTCTGTCTGTCTGTCTGTCTGTCTGTCTGTCTATCTGTCTGTCTGTCTGTCTGTCTGTCTGTCTGCAGATGGCAGGATGTGTTTCAGACTGATGTTTTTTAGACTCCCATCTTTCCATTTTTAGCCTCTCAACCCGCCACCAAAGTGAAAAGTAGTTTTGTCCTGGTGTGAGTCTCACTGCTCAAAATGTTTACATGTTTTTTTTCACCAAATGTTTCTTATATACAAATCTCTGTTTTATTCTAATGTTGTTGACGCTGACTGCTCACTAATGTCAGTTCCGTCCAGCTGAATGTGTCTCGCACTGAGCTGTTTAGATTCACATCTCAACAGTAGGTCAGAGTTTACAGATGAAAAGTCAATACTGCAGGCTATAATACTGTATACAGAGAAACAGGATATGCAGAAGTTGCGTTCACAGTTCATGTATTTGTGTAGCAAAGTGTTACATGACTCTGAACCACAGTGGCACACCATCAGCCACTTTGTGATAGCAACAAGCCTGCAACATGACAAAAGCTGCTGTAGTTCAGTAAAACAACAACTAATTTAACCTATACATATAGATATTTATGGAATATACATGCATGTCTGACAGATTTTGATAACTGAATGGATCATTTTGCATGTGACGGCTCAAACGATGAATAATGTTTAGAAGTTGTGAAGACAATCACTCATTGGTAAATAACTAGTTTGGCTTTAGGGGATTATTATTTGGATTCAAATAAGTACTTTGTAGGTAATGATGATGGTGGTTTGTGGATGTTGTGGCTCTATAACTCCATCACAACACTTCCATCCTTTGTCGTTTGAGCATAAACAAATGTCTCTTTTGGGGCTTTCGTTGGAATGACTGACGTCTCCAGCAACATGGAATTCGTGTTTGCATCTGAAATTTGCATCCAACACAACATCGTTATTCTTTTTACTCTCTCTGCTGTGACCATCACTGTCCCCCGCCACCCCGGACATTTGCCTACACTGTCCATACCTGCAGATGAGTGTGTCTTTGTTTGTGTTGTGTTGACGTTTCCTGTAGGTTAGGTTATGGTTATGGTTGGTGGCTAACCCTCTGAGACCCACAGTAGACCTGTTCTAGTCTTCTTTTAGGGGGGTCCAGGGGGTCTTTAGGGGGAGATAGCAGGTCAACAGTAGATGTCACATAGAAGTGGTGAACATCATCTGAAAGCTGGAACCTGAAGATTAATCTGAGATGCAGCTCAGCTCTGTGTGTCAAGAAATAAACCATCCCCATGCTCTATTATGTCTCGCAAGTTGTTGCAGCAATTTTTGGGGTTGATATCATTTGTTACACAGATCTGGTGCTAAGTTTAACCATTTTTTACCACTGGAGAATTGATAAAAATGATCAATAATCCCTCTAAAATACCACATTAAGACACCAAGACCTTGAGGAACACCAGAGAAAAAGACCATGCTGTGATTTGGGATCAAAAACTTTTGACATTTTGGAGATTTCTGCAAGAATTGGCATTTTTCCGGCGATTGGATGTCGAGCACTTGTGTTGTGTAAACTGCTTAGAAACCCCCTTATTGTCAATCTATAGCTAGGAAAGCCATCCATCCTCTGAATGCTCTAGGTCTCTAGTTTGATCCATCCATCCTCTGAATGCTCTAGGTCTCTAGTCTGATCCATCCATCCTCTGAATGCTCTAGGTCTCTAGTCTGATCCATCCATCCTCTGAATGCTCTAGGTCTCTAGTCTGATCCATCCATCCTCTGAATGCTCTAGGTCTCTAGTCTGATCCATCCATCCTCTGAATGCTCTAGGTCTCTAGTTTGATCCATCCATCCTCTGAATGCTCTAGGTCTCTAGTCTGATCCATCCATCCTCTGAATGCTCTAGGTCTCTAGTCTGATCCATCCATCCTCTGAATGCTCTAGGTCTCTAGTTTGATCCATCCATCCTCTGAATGCTCTAGGTCTCTAGTCTGATCCATCCATCCTCTGAATGCTCTAGGTCTCTAGTCTGATCCATCCATCCTCTGAATGCTCTAGGTCTCTAGTTTGATCCATCCATCCTCTGAATGCTCTAGGTCTCTAGTCTGATCCATCCATCCTCTGAATGCTCTAGGTCTCTAGTTTGATCCATCCATCCTCTGAATGCTCTAGGTCTCTAGTTTGATCCATCCATGGGGGCGGCTGTGGCTCAGAGGGTAGAGCAGGTTGTCCACCAATCGGAAGGTCGGTGGTTCGATGCCCGGCTGCTCCGGGTCACATGTCGATGTGTCCTTGAGCAAGACACTTAACCCCAAAAAATTGCTCCCGGAGGCATAGCCATCGGTGTGTGAATGAGTATTTAGATTAAATCCTGATGGGCAAAGTTGGCACCTTAGTAGCCTCTGCCATCAGTGTATGTGAATGTGTGTGTGAATGGGTGAATACTGACATGTAGTGTAAAGCGCTTTGAGTGGTCGGAAGACTAGAAAAGCGCTATATAAGTCCAAGTCCATTTACCATTTACCATCCATCCTCTGAATGCTCTAGGTCTCTAGTTTGATCCATCCATCCTCTGAATTCTCTAGGTCTCTAGTTTGATCCATCCATCCTCTGAATGCTCTAGGTCTCTAGTTTGATCCATCCATCCTCTGAATGCTCTAGGTCTCTAGTCTGATCCATCCATCCTCTGAATGCTCTAGGTCTCTAGTTTGATCCATCCATCCTCTGAATGCTCTAGGTCTCTAGTTTGTGGCTATAAAGTTTCATGAGGCTTTGATTATCCTAGAGGTCACCAGAGGTCATTTTATACAGTGAGGTCAATGAAATGTCTCCTATGGGGATTAACATCATTTAACCCTTTAGTCTAACTTTGGAGCGTTATTTAACCTCCTTCCCGACAAGCTAAGCTAACATAACTGAACCTGCTGCAGCCTCTGAGAGGCAGTGAAGTCGGCCGCGGTCGCCTGCGTTAACTTGTTATTGCAGCAGAGACTGAATGTTTAGGTGGCGGCTCTGTGTCCACTGTCCACCCACGCCGTCTCTGTCCTGGAAGAGAATGGGAGGAAGAGGAGTCCAGCGGGGAAGAGGAAGATATCAGACCACGAGAGGAGGAAGTGGAGCATCTCTGTTCATCTCTGCTGAAACAACACTGAACATCTGCCCAGTGAGACACAGCTGGTGTTACACAGCACTTATATGATGAATGCTTTTGATACACATGCTTTAATAAAATACTGAAATACTTCTAACCTAAACATGCAGAAGCAGCGTTCAGTTTTTATTCACCAAATATCTGGAACAAGCTCCCAGAAACCTGCAGGACCTCCAACTCTGAGTTCTTTGAAATCAAAGCTTCAAACTTTCCTGTTTGCTGCTGCTGCCTTTTATTAAACCAGATAATGATCTTATATACTGCACTAGAGCTTTTACTCTTGTGTGTTATATTCTATTTTAGCTTCTATCCTAGCTTTTATTTTTAGCTTCTTTTTATTTTCTAATCTTTAATGTTTTTATAACTGTTTTAATTATGTCTTAATGTTCTTTTGCACTTTGTCGCAATGTTCTTAAATGTTTATGTAAAGCACTTTGAATTGCCCTGTTGCTGAAATGTGCTCTACAAATAAAGCTGCCTTGTTGCCTAACCTTGCAGACTGTATGTCATGCTGATACCTTTTCACCTTCTATAAAATGTATGACTAGTAAATGTTACCATTTACTATTACTGAATGCAATTTGCTTCATTATAAGTTGTCTTTCAATCAAACATTAAGATATAAGTGGAAAACAACTGTTCACAAAACATGATAGACATGACCACTGACTATTTGTGGAACAATTTAGCCACAAATTCACATCCTGACCAGATACGGTCCAGACATATACTCGCTTTAGACTGAGTCTTGTTCTTTTCATGTCTTCACTGCACAGAGATCAGCTGTCAATCAAACATTATGGGCTCTACTTGTTTTCAAAAAAGCAGCAGAGTTGCGTCTCTTTGCTTCTACACTCTTTGCTTTGACATCTTCTCACGAGTTGTTCTGTAAATGTGTGAGTGTCTTCAGGTGGCGCTCCTTCCTGTGTCTGTTTCACTGCTCATGATGATCTTTGTTCACCTGAACTGATATTTCTCTGCATGAAAATGTGAACTTCTCTGTGCTCTAAATGTTTGATGAATATTAGTATATATATATATATATATATGTGTGTGTGTGTTGTTGTTTCTCTTCCACTGCACGGGTCTTAAAGGAAGGTCTAGTGATTTATTTCTTATCATAGATATTCTGTTCTCACCACTTTTTGTAAAGATATCTAGAATCACATTTATTTGTTGGGCAGACTAAATGTTGTCGTCCAGATCGACGTACAAACGAGATACTAAGATGTTTAATGAAACTGTAATTATCATGATCATAATCAATAAGGAAATCATTATTCTCTGTTACATCGCTGAGATTCTGCTCAAACAAACTGATTGTGTGGATGGAAATGAATCTATACGTGAAATCATTGAACAAGAGTCATTTAACAGACTTTACTGATGGGATGTGTGAACAAACTGAAGGTTTCTATAATCAATAAACAAGAATGAACTAAGTCTTTTCTTCCTGTCTTCATTCCAGAGTATCAGACACAGCTGGTGGAGAACATGTGAAACTACTATGAGAGAATAACTGAGGCCTCCTGAAACACCACAAAGTCCAGAGTTCATGTTCAGAGCAGGAGAGCGTTTGTCAGTCGGTCTCTGTCCTTTCAGCTTTCCTCACTAAAACAGCTTCGTCACACACAAACGAGCAGAGTTTTCTATCACTCGTTGCTGTTTCTTTACAGCCGACATTTTCTTTGTGCTCTGAGTCAATAAAGAGGATTTATTACTCATAACCTAAAACTGGATAAACAGTCAGAATTCATTGGGTCAAGTTTGGGTGTGAAGAAGTGTTGTGAAGTCCTTGTTAAGGAACATTGTGTAGATGATTCTTAACATTTGGTTACTAATATTTCCATGTTGTTAAATCAGAGAAATGTTAACCTACAGCCTCAAATCTCACATTCCTTAATACTATTTACAACCTGAGAGTTTAAGTCCAAACTCCTCTCCACCATCTTTCCCATGTGACCTGAATGCAGCATCAGTGTTACAGGGTGTGACTCCTGTGAACAAACTGACATAGTGTGATATTACATCTATTTAAATGTCTCTTTACTGATGTTGTTTGAAGCTGCCAAAGGCTCAGTGAAGTTTTGACATGTCTTCCTGCAGTGAACATCACAGCAGGTTAATAACAAGAGAAATGTGAAACCTGATGCACAACACAAGAGGGCGCCCTCATCCTGCTAACCAGGGATGTAGTGGAGGTTAAAGCTCCTCTACTCAGTCTGACTGCATGTTTTAAACCATGTTTTTAAGCCCATCAGAAACTCTCTAATGTCTCATACATCATGGTCAGGGTGTCGGACTTCTCTTAGTCAAAGTGAATTCTCCTTTTTTAGTAAACAGAAATGAGTGATTTTCCTGGTGGTAGTTTGGCTTGTGTCTCACTAACCGAGGCGTTTACTGTATGTCCTCCTTCATTTCACTTTTTAAAAACCTCACCTGTGTTTTTAATGTTTTAACACTGTTCTAGTAGATTTTCTACTAACTTTAGTTGTTTTTTCTGCCAGCTGCTGAAGTTCAGGTTGACCACAGTGTGTTTGGGTTGTGTGTCAGAAGGTTATTCTCATATCGATGCTTTTTTTTTTGTGAAGAATTGTGTCGATAGCACAGATCAATAAATATCAGTAGTGGAGGTTAAAGCAGCTCAACTCAGTTTGTCTCCAGTTTCAGTTTAGAACATATTTTTAGTCTGATGAAAACCTTTGTAGTAAAAGTACATTGTGTCATACATCATGGTAAATGGTGTCAAACCCATATTAGTTCTTTAGTTATAGTTATTTAGTGAGGAACCATACTGTCACTGATTTAATGCACCACCCTGCCAGCACGCTCTGTGACCCAAATCAATCACACCCTAGATGTTGCAGACCAACAAGGTGCATGCTGGATCTGGCCAACCTGCTAACATGCTAACATGCTCATGGTGGATCCTCCAGAGGTGACTTGTGTGTTCACTGAGGAACTTTTACCGTCAGTGAAGTGTGTGTGTGTGTGTGTGTGTGTGTGTGTGTGTGTCTCTGTGTGTGTGTGTGTGTGTGTGTGTGTGTGTGTGTGTGTGTGTGTGTGTGTGTGTGTGTGTGTGTGTGTGTGTGTGTGAGGCCTTTCTGCTGTTTGTGATAATAATCCCTGATGTGACTGCAGAGCATTCAGCTCAACATGTCTGAAAACTTTGAGGAGCAGCAGAGTTGAACCTGGAGCAGATCATGGAGGACTTCATGGTGCACGAGACTCCCAGAATGACGTCCAGACAGGTGAGTACAACAACCTCACTGATGGATGTAACTCACTGTACAGAGAGGGACGTCAACAAACACTGTGTTGCATAGACACGCAGCATTGTGTCTCTGTGTGTGTGTGTGTGTGTGTGTGTTAAATGGTGTATAAAACTGTGCAGCTCTCCTTTACTGTAACGTGTGTATGCAGCTGCTGTAGAGTTTATATAGTTTATACGACTCCATGTTGTCTGCTTGGTGATGTTTTATTCTGCTGTTGATTCTATAAGAAGTGGCAGGTTATTTTATTTATGTGTCTTAATAATTCTTGTTGCATCCGCCGTGGTGTCCATAGACTTCTTATTTATTGTTCATTATTCTTGTTTAATTGTCTGAGTTCTGTCTCTTTCCTAATTCATCCTGGTCAGGCTGCACCGAGGACGGCCGTTGTATGTTTATAATCCATCATTGATATTTAATAGAATTCATTTTGTAACCTATAGGTGTTCTTTGATTTAACAACAAACAACAGGGCTTTCATCCAGAGACCGCTGTTCGTGTCCTGTGCGTTACAAAATTCAGTTTCATTTTCACTGTCCAAACATAGTAGCTTTAAGCCCAACCATGTTGATTTTTTCCTAAATCTAACTAAGTGGTTTTGTTGCCTGAATCTAAACAAGCATATTTGTTTAATTCACAACATTAACGTGTTTACTGCCACCGAGAAGTGACGCAGAGGGATCTGTTTTTTTAGGAAAATGGCATTAAAGGAACAGTGTGTAGGATCTGGTGGTATATCTAGCAGTGAGTTTGAGACTGCAACCGCCTGAAGCCTCTCCCGTGTGCCAAGCGTGTTGGAGAGCTACGGTGGCCGACGCGAAAACGCAAATGACCCTCTCTAGAGACAGTTGTTGTAAGAGCAGCGTAGGTCATCTGGAGCAGAGCCAGTGCTTAGAGTGTGTGTGTGTACGAGGGAAGTGAGTGGTGAAGCAAGAGAGAGAGAGAGAGCAGCGACGACGGGAGCGAGTTACGTTATCGACTCCGGCCCAAGCCGTTCTGGGCTACTGTAGAAACATTGCGGTGCATCATGGCGGACTCCCTGAAGAAGACCCGCTCTCTTAACGGATCATTCCAAGGTCACGAAAACATGATTCTTATTTTCAGGTGATTAGACACTAAAGAAAACATACTTATTAATATTATATTCCATTTCTGCCAATAGATCCCCCTAATTGTTACTCACTGGTCCTTTATCACACTGATTGTTTTCATGTAGTTTGCATTTGTTTGTTTAGGATATACTTATTATAAGGCCACAAGTAAAACCTATTTGGGGATTTCATTCCTTCTACAGCAGTGATTCATTCTTCTATTTTTCATCTGCTGTATCAGCATCATCAAACAGTATTTCAGGGAAAAAGAAGAGCTAATTCTGTAAACTGAGGAGCTGTCTCCAAACCCAGAGGTACCAAGAAGAGTTCACCTCCTAAAAGCTTATGGCTCCGGTGTTTTGAACTGAGAAATGATCTCTAGATTGTAAACAAACCACTCGTATCTCTCTCTAACCACTCCTCTTCCTGGAATGAAGCAGAGCCTGATAGCCCCTCCCTCCTCTTCCTCCTCTTCCTCCTCTTCCTCCTCTCAAACACACCAAGCTGCACTCTGTCCTCTTATTTCCTCGTTCCCTCCCCTTCAGATCTACAGTTTTGAAGATGGGTGTAACCGACGTGGTGGTGCAGTGAGAGCTGACAGGCTGCATTCAGTGCACATGTTGTTTAGATCAGAGCTCAAACTAGTTTCACTTCTCAGGAAGTGAGACTCAGACAGTCGTCGTCTCTGAGAGGTGAAATGGCGCAGCAAGGAGTTCAGCTGGACCACGAAAGGTTCTCTTGTTCCATCTGTCTGGATCTACTGAAGGATCCGGTGACTACTTCCTGTGGACACAGCTACTGCATGAACTGTATTAAAGGCTTCTGGGATGGAGAGGATGAGAAGAAGATCTACAGCTGCCCTCAGTGTAGGCAGACCTTCACACCGAGGCCTGTCCTGCTGAAAAACACCATGTTAGCAGATTTAGTGGAGGAACTGAAGAAGACTGGACTCCAAGCTGCTCCTGCTGATCACTGCTATGCTGGACCTGAAGATGTGGCCTGTGATTTCTGCACTGGGAGGAAACTGAAAGCCTTCAAGTCCTGTCTGGTGTGTCTGGCCTCTTACTGTGAGAAACACCTCCAGCCTCATTATGATGTGGCTCCATTAAAGAAACACAAGCTGGTGGAGCCCTCCAAGAAGCTCCAGGAGAACATCTGCTCTCGTCACGACGAGGTGATGAAGATGTTCTGTCGTACTGATCGGCAGTGTATCTGTTATCTCTGCTCTGTGGATGAACATAAAGGCCACGACACCGTCTCAGCTGCAGCAGAAAGGACCGAGAGGCAGAGAGAGCTGGAGGTGAGTCGACTCAACATCCAGCAGAGGATCCAGGACAGAGAGAAAGATATGAAGCTGCTCCAACAGGAGGTGGAGGCTGTCAATCGCTCTGCTGATAAAGCAGTGGAGGACAGTGAGAAGATCTTCACCGAGCTGATCCGTCTCATGGAGAAAAGAAGCTGTGATGTGAAGCAGCAGGTCAGATCCCAGCAGAAAAGTGAAGTGAGTCGAGTCAAAGAGCTTCAGGAGAAGCTGGAGCAGGAGATCACTGAGCTGAAGAGGAGAGACGCTGAGCTGAAGCTGCTGTCACACACAGAGGATCACAGTCAGTTTTTATATAGCTACCCGTCACTGTCACCGCTCAGCGAGTCTACATCCAGCATCAATATCCGTCCTCTGAGCTTCTTTGAGGACGTGACGGCGGCTGTGTCAGAAGTCAGAGATAAACTACAGGACGTTCTGAGAGAGAAATGGACAAACGTCTCACAGACAGTGACTGAAGTGGATGTTTTACTGCCACAACCAGAGCCCAAGACCAGAGCTGGATTCTTACAGTATTCACGAGAAATCACACTGGATCCAAACACAGCAGACAAACTGCTGTTATTATCTGAGGGGAACAGAAAAGCAACAGTAATGACAGAACATCTGTCTTATTCTAGTCACCCAGACAGATTCACTGTATGTTGGCAGGTCCTGAGTAGAGAGAGTCTGACTGGACGTTGTTACTGGGAGGTGGAGTGGAGAGGAGATGGAGTTCATGTAGCAGTCGCATACAAGAGTATCAGGAGAGCAGGGAGGGGTGAATGTAGATTTGGATACAATGACAAATCTTGGACTTTAGATTGTAACAATAAGAGTTATAGATTTCAGTACAACAGTGTCCAAACTCCCGTCTCAGGTCCTCTGTCCTCCAGAGTAGGAGTGTACCTGGATCACAGTGCAGGTATTCTGTCCTTCTACAGCGTCTCTGAAACCATGACTCTCCTCCACAGAGTCCAGACCACATTCACTGAGCCTCTCAATGCTGGACTTAGGCTTTATAACGATCATGCAAACACTGCTGAGTTGTGTAAACTGAAATAGACAGAAGTCATTTGAGGGTTCAACTCTGTGTTTTAACTCTTCAACTTCTCTGGTGTCCATCATTGTTGCTGCAGAGCTGATTTGTGGCTGCACCGCAGAGGGCCAGCCCTACAAACACTAAAGTCTGTCACTGACTGACTGACTGACTGATGAAGTTACAGGATTGGTCGGCCGACTGTTGGAGGTTCCTCATTGGTTGTTGCTCTTTCTAAATGAAAAGGTGGAGAACAGTTCAGTGTTCATGTTTTCTGGGGAGCGTGTCAGCGGTTCATTGAATCATTACATCGTGCTGTTGTTGTGCATGTGCTGTTGTTTATGTTCCTTTAAGTTACGTTACGTTGTTGCTTCGTATTGTGTTACCGTGCATTCACACCAAGCGAGAAGCTTAAATTAGCAAGACACACGTCGCTACTGCGGTATGAACCCAAAATAAACAGACTGCTGTGATTTAATTACAATAAACGGATCAAAAGTGATGCCGAAATAACGACATTATGATGTTGATTAGTAAAAAGACCAAATTCATGCTTTGTCAGGTCTGTTACCAAGACGACAAGCAAACAACTTTTAAAATGCTTGTTTTCTGAATGGAGTTTGGATCGATCAGTGCCAGACTGTGCAGCTGCTCCTTTAACACTCCATCTAGGAGTAAATACAGCAGCAACAACAACAGTGATGACATCAACTTTGTAAGTATGTATATATTGTTACACATCACTTATATGATGAATGCTTTTGATACACATGCTTTAATAAAATACTGAAATACTTTTAACCTAAACATGCAGAAGCAGCGTTCAGTTTTTATTCACCAAATATTTGGAACAAGCTCCCAGAAACCTGCAGGACCTCCAACTCTGAGTTCTTTTAAATCAAAGCTTCAAACGTTCCTGTTTGCTGCTGCTGCCTTTTATTAAACCAGATAATGATCTTATATACTGCACTAGAGCTTTCACTCTTGTGTGTTATATTCTATTTTAGCTTCTATCCTAGCTTTTATTTTTAGCTTGTTTTTATTTTCTAATCTTTAATGTTTTTATAAATGTTTTAATTATGTCTTAATGTTCTTTTGCACTTTGTCTCAATGTTCTTAAATGTTTATGTAAAGCACTTTGAATTGCCCTGTTGCTGAAATGTGCTCTACAAATAAAGCTGCCTTGTTGCCTAACCTTGCAGACTGTATGTCATGCTGATACCTTTTCACCTTCTATAAAATGTATGACTAGTAAATGTTACCATTTACTATTACTGAATGCAATTTGCTTCATTATAAGTTGTCTTTCAATCAAACATTAAGATACAAGTGGAAAAAAACTGTTCACAAATCATCATAGACATGACCACTGACTATTTGTGGAACAATTTAGCCACAAATTCACATCCTGACCAGATACGGTCCAGACATATACTCGCTTTAGACTGAGTCTTGTTCTTTTCATGTCTTCACTGCACAGAGATCAGCTGTCAATCAAACATTATGGGCTCTACTTGTTTTCAAAAGAGCAGCAGAGTTGCGTCTCTTTGCTTCTACACTCTTTGCTTTGACATCTTCTCACGAGTTGTTCTGTAAATGTGTGAGTGTCTTCAGGTGGCGCTCCTTCCTGTGTCTGTTTCACTGCTCATGATGATCTTTGTTGTGTTGTTGTTTCTCTTCCACTGCACGGGTCTTAAAGGAAGGTCTAGTGATTTATTTCTTATCGTAGATATTCTGTTCTCACCACTTTTTGTAAAGATATCTAGAATCACATTTATTTGTTGGGCGGACTAAATGTTGTCGTCCAGATCGACGTACAAACGAGATACTAAGATGTTTAATGAAAACTGTAATTATCATGATCATAATCAATAAGGAAATCATTATTCTCTGTTACATCGCTGAGATTCTGCTCAAACAAACTGATTGTGTGGATGGAAATGAATCTGTACGTGAAATCATTGAACAAGAGTCATTTAACAGACTTTACTGATGGGATGTGTGAACAAACTGAAGGTTTCTATAATCAATAAACAAGAATGAACTAAGTCTTTTCTTCCTGTCTTCATTCCAGAGTATCAGACACAGCTGGTGGAGAACATGTGAAACTACTATGAGAGAATAACTGAGGCCTCCTGAAACACCACAAAGTCCAGAGTTCATGTTCAGAGCAGGAGAGCGTTTGTCAGTCGGTCTCTGTCCTTTCAGCTTTCCTCACTAAAACAGCTTCGTCACACACAAACGAGCAGAGTTTTCTATCACTCGTTACTGTTTCTTACAGCCGACATTTTCTTTGTGCTCTGAGTCAATAAAGAGGATTTATTACTCATAACCTAAAACTGGATAAACAGTCAGAATTCATTGGGTCAAGTTTGGGTGTGAAGAAGTGTTGTGAAGTCCTTGTTAAGGAACATTGTGTAGATGATTCTTAACATTTGGTTACTAATATTTCCATGTTGTTAAATCAGAGAAATGTTAACCTACAGCCTCAAATCTCACATTCCTTAATACTATTTACAACCTGAGAGCTAAAGTCCAAACTCCTCTCTACCATCTTTCCCATGTGACCTGAATGCAGCATCAGTGTTACAGGGTGTGACTCCTGTGAACAAACTGACATAGTGTGATATTACATCTATTTAAATGTCTCTTTACTGATGTTGTTTGAAGCTGCCAAAGGCTCAGTGAAGTTTTGACATGTCTTCCTGCAGTGAACATCATAGCAGGTTAACAACAAGAGAAATGTGAAACCTGATGCACAACACAAGAGGGCGCCCTCATCCTGCTAACCAGGGATGTAGTGGAGGTTAAAGCTCCTCTACTCAGTCTGTCTGCATGTTTTAAACCATGTTTTTAAGCCCATCAGAAACTTTATAATGTCTCATACATCATGGTCAGGGTGTCGGACTTCTCTTAGTCAAAGTGAATTCTCCTTTTTTTAGTAAACAGAAATGAGTGATTTTCCTGGTGGTAGTTTGGCTTGTGTCTCACTAACCGAGGCGTTTACTGTATGTCCTCCTTCATTTCACTTTTTAAAAACCTCACCTGTGTTTTTAATGTTTTAACACTGTTCTAGTAGATTTTCTACTAACTTTACTTGTTTTTTCTGCCAGCTGCTGAAGTTCAGGTTGACCACAGTGTGTTTGGGTTGTGTGTCAGAAGGTTATTCTCATATTGATGCTTTTTTTTTGGTGAAGAATTGTGTCGATAGCACCGATCAATAAATATCAGTAGTGGAGGTTAAAGCACCTCAACTCAGTTTGTCTCCAGTTTCAGTTGAGAACATCTTTTTAGTCTGATAAAAACCTTTGTAGTAAAAGTACATTGTGTCATACATCACGGTAAATGGTGTCAAACCAATATTAGTTCTTTAGTTATAGTTATTTAGTGAGGAACCAGACTGTCACTGATTTAATGCACCACCCTGCCAGCACGCTCTGTGACCCAAATCAATCACACCCTAGATGTTGCAGACCAACAAGGTGCATGCTGGATCTGGCCGACCTGCTAACATGCTAACATGCTAACATGCTCATGGTGGATCCTCCAGCGATGACTTGTGTGTTCTCTGAGGAACCTTTACTGTCAGTGTGTGTGTGTGTGTGTGTGTGTGTGTGTGTGTGTGTGTGTGTGTGTGTGTGTGTGTGTGTGTGTGTGTGTGTGTGCGCGTGTGTGTGTGTGTGTGTGTGTGTGTGTGTGTGAGGCCTTTCTGCTGTTTGTGACAATAATCCCTGATGTGACTGCAGAGCCTCATTCAGCTCAACATGTCTGAAAAGTTTGAGGAGCAGCAGAGTTGATCCTGGAGCAGATCATGGAGGACTTCATGGTGCACGAGACTCCCAGAATGACGTCCAGACAGGTGAGTACAACAACCTCACTGATGGATGTAACTCACTGTACAGAGAGGGACGTCAACAAACACTGTGTTGTATAGCAACGGAGTATTGTGTGTGTGTGTGTGTGGTTGTGTTCCAGAGAAAAATATCTCATAATCAAGAAATTAATTAAAATAATTCCAAGAAAATAATCCTAATTACAATAAAAAAAATATCTTTATCTCATGATTACGAAAATATAATTACTCAGTGTGCGAAAATGCAGAATTACTGTCACAAATTGTTAAAAAATAATACATACAACAAACAAAAACAACTTTATAATTAGAAGAAGCTCATTATCTTATAATCCTGAGAACATCATCTTGTAATAAGGATCTTTTTTTTTAATTAAAATCTGTTAATTATGAGAAAAATATCATAAAAATACAAGTTCTTTATTTTATAATTACAAATAAAACAATATGTGAAAATGATGATATGAGAATTACAGGGAAACTGCAAGATTTCTCCGTCATGAGATTGTTTTGTCAAAATGATCAAATATAGTTTATTTTTCTTCATTGAAAGCAGCTTGAGATATTCTCTTCATCTAATTGAATAAGTCTTTAAAGACAGATTGACTTGACGAGATGAAAGTGTAACACTGATTTTAAACTTTAAATACACTTGATTTAACTGAACTGATATTTTTATTATTATTATTATTATTATTATTATTATTATTATTATCATCGGTGTGTTTGGGGTTGTGTTGTTCGGAGCGGCGCCCTCTTGTGACGCGAGTTCGAACCCCGTCAGACGCCCGTCAGCGTCGTCAGTGTCTTACCATGAAAAACGATGTCGATCATGTGATGCTTTGTGCGCCTGGAGACGAGCTGCCACCTCCAGGTGTCCGCAGGTGTGTCCCGAACGCGCAGGTTATTATTGTACAATGAGATTTTGACAGATATTTAACCCTCGGTAAACTGCCTATTTTGTTATAATAAAAGTCTATATTGAACTTTACTTAAGCACTACTACTACGGGAATTATTTTCTTTGCATTGTTAATCATATATGAATAGAAAAGTATAAAGATATTTGAATATGAATATATATATATTTTTTTTCTTTGATCACCACCTCCTCTGTCTTTTAATTTTCTTTTTTAAGCATAATAAAAAACTTAACAAGAAAACAGGAAGTGGTGCAGTGCTCTCTTCTTCTTCTTCTTCTCAGGTCCAGCCCACGTCATGATGACGTCATGATGACGTAATCATGACGTCATTATGAGGTCATGATGAGGTCATGATGAGGTCATTATGAGGTCATTATGAGGTCATGATGAGGTCATGATGACGTCATGATGAGGTCATGATGAGGTCACGGTGTTAGCTGGAGGGTAAACAAAGGAAAGACTGGAGGCTAACTAACGCTAGCAGTGGGCTAAAGTTACACATCTAAAATGTCCTCTTGCTGTGTTGTTGGCTGTCAGAATCCAGATATCACAACATTAGAGATGACAAACTGTGATTGGAGGCTCTAGCGAGATACAATATCGGAGAGAGAGTAAATCTTGCTAATATCGGTCACGATTGTGGTTAACAGAAGGCTAAACTATTAGCAACCCTTTCTCTCCGTCTCTGAAACGCTTCTCCGATATTGTCCGACTCTCTTTCTGACTGACTTTACTGAAGGATAGTTAACTAGAGACATCCAGAGATTTATACGCCCTCAATTTATCTTTACAGCGCTGCCGTTGGTCACCAGCCCGCTGGTCGGACGGCTGGCTAGTTAACTCATTTAGCTCACTAATTCCACCACGCTACAAGAAATGAGTCCAACAGAGGACAGCGCCGGGTCACGGTCCCTCTGCCTCACTCCTCGCCGCTAGGAGACGACTTCACCGGGAGGAGAGCAGGCGTCAGCTAGCCAACGTTAGCCAGCCGTCTCCTCCTCCTGCAGTAAATGTTAAATGGACTTGCATTTATTTAGCACTTTTCTAGTCTTCCGTCCACTCAAAGCTCTTTACACTACATGTCAGCATTCACCCGTTCACCCCAACGATGGCAGAGGCTACTAAGGTGCCAACTTTGCCCATCAGGATCTGATCTAAATACTCATTCACACACCGATGGCTCTGCCTTCGGGAGCAATTTGGGGTTAAGTGTCTTGCTCAAGGACACATCGACATGTGACCTGGAGCAGCCGGGGATCGAACCACCGACCTTCCAATTGGTGGACGACCTGCTCTACCCTCCGAGTCACAGCCGCCCAGTTCCAGCGGTGAAGGGGTCGGCTAATCTGGTCCCGTTGGTTAACGTTAACTTTCTCAACTACCACTGGTGATCCTGGAGAGTGAGTGACGGCACATGTTGAGAGAAACTAGGATTTTCTTCAGCCATTGTTAAAAAAACAAGTCAACAATACTTGCTAGCCTCCACTTAACCCTCCGCCCACTAAACACGTCACCATGGTTACCAACAGAGAAGTTTGTTTGTGTGAATCGGCTGATTAAATGATGACTGACTGGGACCAGTTCTTAAACCAGAGCCACCAGTTCCGTCTGATAATCAATAAAAGTGTTGGCCTGATGTGTTTTATCCAGCGACTCCTGGTCCAGTGTGCAGGATTTGGCGGCATCTAGTGGCGTGGTTGCAGATTGCAACCAACTGAGCACCCCTCCGCTCACTCCTCCCTTTTTCCTAGACTGCGGTAACGTGAGCCGCCGAGTGCAAAACCGTGGTAAACGCCGTAATAACACTACTTTAGGAGCACCGGAAGTGAGACGGCGGCTTGCGGCACCTCGGTTTAGCATTCACAAGCGTGTCGGAGAACTACGGTGGCCTTCAGGTAACGTAAAAAATGCAAAGGGCATTTTTGGTTTGTCCGTTCTGGGCTACTGTACAAACACATTCTGTCTCTCAACTCGTCAATTACCGCCGCTTGGTCGGCGCCGCTCGGCATCGGAGGCCGACGCACGGGGTTCCCCTCTTGCCTTACTTTTGGACGGACCAAGAACGGTCCCAAGAAGTATTAATGTAGTACACTTAGAAGAATACTACTAGTACATTGATATTAGTATACTTCCTACATAAAGTATACTTGGGAAATATAACGTCACCTAAGTCTACTTCATAAAATAAACTTGGAAGTATTCAACTTTTTGTAGCATAGTTTCTCTAAGTGAAAATATTCAAAGTTGTTTGAAGAAATTCCTAAAAAAAAATCTTAATTTTCCGAGAAAACGTTTCTACGGAGCCCCCCGACCCCTAGAACATCTTTATTAACTCGTTCCCTCAAGTTAGTAACGAGTTACTTCATAGAGCACTTCTTCCAATCATTCCTGACAGTCCACGCATTCCTGATGTACGGAGCCCCGCTAGATGATGTACATCGGTAAAGTTGGAAAGATATTGACAGATTCAAACTTCCTGGATCAATAACTCATAACAGAAATGTTGTTAAAACACCAACGAGGGCTCTTTCTAACCGTAGTGAGGTAGACAACGAGCTACAACCTCATTTTAATCACACATAACACATTACATCGGTCTCTATGTGCAGCCGGCTGTGAGACGAGCTGTCAGGGAACGTCTATAAAGTGCAATTCTTTCGAATTTTTAGTAGGCTAAATATTCAATAACGTCAGTATAATGCAGTGTAGTACCACCAAAATTGCACTTTATAGACGGTCCCTGACAGCTCGTCTCACCGCCGGCTGCACACAGAGACCGATGTAATGTGTTATGTGTTGATTAAAATGAGGTTGTAGCTCGTTGTCTACCTCACTACGGTTAGAAAGAGCCCTCGTTGGTGTTTTAACGTTTCTGTTCTGAGTTATTGATCCTGAAGCAGGAAAAGCCAACACTAGGATCAGCCTTGATTCATGGAGAGACCTTGGTCTGGTCAGCTAACATTACTGCCAAGCAGCTGAAATATAGAGTGATATTGTGCTTTTAGCTGACGTGTGTCTCCTCACTGTGTTGAGAGATGCTCCTTCATGTCTATGTAGAGCGAGCACAAGCACGAGCAACAGGACGCTGACTTTAGTTGACTTAACGGCCACAGGTGTCGCTGTTAACAAGACATTTCTGATTCTTACAAACAGTCCCTTTAACGAACATTTTAAATTATTATTTTATTTTTTATACTTTTTTTTTAGTGTGTCTGTATTTGAATATTTTTAATGCTTTCAGAAACGTTAGTGTATAAAACTGTTTCTTTCTTCATCTTCTGCTGCTCATAAACTTGTTTTTAGTTCCCAAATTTCAATCACAATTAATGTATTACTATTCATGTATTAAAAGAAAGTAAGTTAATTTAGTTACATTTCAAATTAACGGGTGTTTTCAGTAAAACGAAAAGCGTGAATTTGTACACCACATTTTGTGTTACTGTGTTTTTACCATCAGCTCTTTATAGGAACAACATGTTTACTAAGATCTTATCAGTTGAATGTCAGTTCTATTACCTCTGACACATTTTATTTTGAAAGAAAAGTAAAGTATTACATTGATTTCTGTGTTCCTAACTCTGACATTACAGGATGAACTTGGTGAAGAAGACTGAAGGGTCCAGTCACATGTTGTCAGGTGAGATCTCACTGCTCACTACATGCAGATTTATACTCATATCAACAGTGGTGGAGGAAGTATTCAGATCAGTAGAAGTACTAATACCACACTGTAAAAGTACTCTGTTAAAGCTGCAGCTCTATCATTACATTAGCCGAGAAGTATTTCACAACTAAAGAGCGTGTTGTAACCGAGGCTCTGTTGTAACTGAGGAAACAAAGTGCCGCTCCTCTTCCTGGAATGAAGCAGAGCCTGATAACTCCTCCCTCCTCTTCCTCCTCTCCCTCCTCTTCCTCCTCTCAAACACAACCAGTTGCACTCGGTCCTCTTATTTCCTCGTTCCCTCCCCTTCAGATCTACAGTTTTGAAGATGGGTGTAACCGACATGGTGGTGCAGTGAGAGCTGACAGGCTGCATTCAGTGCACATGTTGTTTAGATCAGAGCTCAAACTAGTTTCACTTCTCAGGAAGTGAGACTCAGACAGTCGTCGTCTCTGAGAGGTGAAATGGCGCAGCAAGGAGTTCAGCTGGACCACGAAAGGTTCTCTTGTTCCATCTGTCTGGATCTACTGAAGGATCCGGTGGCTACTTCCTGTGGACACAGCTACTGCATGAACTGTATTAAAGGCTTCTGGGATGGAGAGGATGAGAAGAAGATCTACAGCTGCCCTCAGTGTAGGCAGACCTTCACACCGAGGCCTGTCCTGATGAAAAACACCATAATATCAGATTTAGTGGAGGAACTGAAGAAGACTGGACTCCAAGCTGCTCCTGCTGATCACTGCTATGCTGGACCTGAAGATGTGGCCTGTGATTTCTGCACTGGGAGGAAACTGAAAGCCTTCAAGTCCTGTCTGGTGTGTCTGGTCTCTTACTGTGAGAAACACCTCCAGCCTCATTATGATGTGGCTCCATTAAAGAAACACAAGCTGGTGGAGCCCTCCAAGAAGCTCCAGGAGAACATCTGCTCTCGTCACGATGAGGTGATGAAGATGTTCTGTCGTACTGATCAGCAGTGTATCTGTTATCTCTGCTCTGTGGATGAACATAAAGGCCACGACACCGTCTCAGCTGCAGCAGAAAGGACCGAGAGGCAGAGAGAGCTGGAGGTGAGTCGACTCAACATCCAGCAGAGGATCCAGGACAGAGAGAAAGATGTGAAGCTGCTCCAACAGGAGGTGAAGGCTGTCAATCGCTCTGCTGATAAAGCAGTGGAGGACAGTGAGAAGATCTTCACCGAGCTGATCCGTCTCATGGAGAAAAGAAGCTGTGATGTGAAGCAGCAGGTCAGATCCCAGCAGGAAAGGGAAGTGAGTCTAGTCAAAGAGCTTCAGGAGAAGCTGGAGCAGGAGATCACTGAGCTGAAGAGGAGAGACGCTGAGCTGAAGCTGCTGTCACACACAGAGGATCACAATCAGTTTCTACACAACTACCCCTCACTGTCACCGCTCAGCGAGTCTACATCCAGCATCAATATCCGTCCTCTGAGCTACTTTGAGGACGTGACGGCGGCTGTGTCAGAAGTCAGAGATAAACTACAGGACGTTCTGAGAGAGAAATGGACAAACGTCTCTCTGAGAGGGACTGAAGTGGATGTTTTACTGCAACAACCAGAGCCCAAGATCAGAGCTGGGTTCTTACAGTATTCACGAGAAATCACACTGGATCCAAACACAGCACACACATGGCTGTTATTATCTGAGGGGAACAGAAAAGCAACAGTAATGAGAAGAAAACAGTCTTATCCTAGTCACCCAGACAGATTCGTTAATTGTTGGCAGGTCCTGAGTAGAGAGAGTCTGACTGGACGTTGTTACTGGGAGGTGGAGAGGAGAGGGAGAAGAGTTATTGTAGCAGTCACATACAAGAATATCAGCAGAGCAGGGGGTGGATGTCTATTTGGATACAATGACAAATCTTGGATGTTAGATTGTGACGATATCAGTTATATATTTAAGCACAACAGTGTTGAAACTCCCGTCTCAGGTCCTCAGTCCTCCAGAGTAGGAGTGTACCTGGATCACAGTGCAGGTATTCTGTCCTTCTACAGCGTCTCTGAAACCATGACTCTCCTCCACAGAGTCCAGACCACATTCACTGAGCCTCTCTATGCTGGATTAAGGTTTTACAATTCTGATGATGGAGACTCTGCTGAGTTGTGTAAACTCAAATAGACAGAAGTCATTTAAGGGACAGAGGGTTAAATTCTCAGATCGCTAATTAGAACAAGACTCTTTGTAAAGAGATCTATAATCACATTGATGTGATGTAGTTGTTGTTGTTCTGAGGTATTGTAGAAGTGTAATCCTCCTGATCATAATCAATAAGGAGATCATTCATTATTCTCTTTCTCATGGCTGAGATTCTGGTCAAACCAGCTGATGGTGAACATGAGATCATTGAATCCTTTAACAGACTTTACTGATGGGATGTGTGAACAAAGTGACGCTTCACATGATGAATAAACTAACGTGAACAAAGTCTTTTCTTCCTGTCTTCATTCCAGAGTATCAGACACAGCTGGTGGAGAACATGTGAAACTACTATGAGAGAATAACTGAGGCCTCCTGAAACACCACAAAGTCCAGAGTTCATGTTCAGAGCAGGAGAGCGTTTGTCAGTCGGTCTCTGTCCTTTCAGCTTTCCTCACTAAAACAGCTTCGTCACACACAAACGAGCAGAGTTTTCTATCACTCGTTGCTGTTTCTTTACAGCCAACATTTTTTCTTTCTGCATTTCTCTTGAAAGAAATCCATTTGGCTCTTTGTCCAATCATTTTTTTCATAACTTCATTTTTGATGCAGATAATAGTTTGTGCCTTCAGAAGTCCTTAAAATTTAATTTATGTAAAATATGTATTTGTTTTGAGCAACATGTCTGCTAGATGTAACCAGCAGACATTTGTTCTTAAACTTTTTAAATTTTTAATTTCAAACGTGTAATTATGTATATATATACAGTATATATTTATATATATATATGTATATATACATATACATAATTACACGTTTAAAATTAAAAATTAAAAAATATAGTGCAATACATATACAACTTTTATTTCTCTTACATTTATGACTTTATTCTCGTAATATTATGACTTTATTCTTGAATGCTCAGATTTATTTATTTTTCTTCAATGTGGCCCTAATACTCTACAATATACAATTTATATTACCTGAAAATGATCTGACACGATAACTAAATCAAATCAAATCAAATCAATTTATTTTTGTATAGCGTCAAATCACAACAGAAGTTATCTCAAGACGCTTTATATGTAGAGCAGGTCTATGACCGTACACCATAGTTTTGAGACCCAACAGGATCCACCAAGCGCACTGTGGCCAGGAAAAACTCCCCGATTACTGGGAAGAAACCTGGAGCAGAACCGGGCGCAGGGCGGGCGGCCATCTGCCGAGACCGGCTGGGGGGATAGATAGATAGAGTGAGAGAGAGAGAGAGATAGAGAGAGAGAGATATAGAAGCAGCCACAATAGCAGTCTAGCAGCTGTAATAACTAATACAAGTAGGGCTGATAACACAAAACCAATAGTGGTGGATGGAAAGAGTGATAATACAACTATCGGAAAGCCAGCACTGTCCAGCATCTCTCCTCAGTACGTCCATGTGTATTGGTGTGGGACGTCCCTGCGATCGATGCCCGTGCGTTGGTTCCTGCAGCATCAGCATGCTCGCTGGAAGCTCTTGATGTCTTTGGCAGTGATTGAGAAGTGTTATTCTCCAGGCTGCCACATTGTCACTAGGTGTTGGAAATCCCTCGTTAGCATTGGTAGTCCCTCGTACAGACGTAGTTAATTAGGGATGGTAGCAGTTGGTGTCAAGCAGGCACCGACGCGGCAGCAGATGCAGCCACAATACCGGAGACCACCAAGATCCAGGTGAAACCCTGCTCCAAGTGTACCCATGCTCCAGGTATAACCTCGCTCCCGGTGTGATCCCGCTCCAGGTATGACCTCACTCCAGGTGTGACCCCGCTCCACGGTTAGCTGCGAGACAAGGAGGCACAAGGACTCCCGGGGAGGAATGAAGTTAGTAACAACATGGACATGGGACATGAGTATATCCAGAAGGAGAGGGGAGCTCAGTGTGTCATAGGAAGTTCCTTATGACAGTGTGTCATAGGAAGTCCCCCGGCAGTCTATGCCTATAGCAGCTTAAGTATAAGCGTTATCAAAGAGGAAAGTCTTTAGCCTACTCTTAAATGTAGAGACGGTGTCTGCCTCCCGGACTGAAACTGGGAGCTGGTTCCAGAGAAGAGGAGCTTGATAGCTGAAGGCTCTGGCTCCCATTCTACGTTTGGAGACTCTAGGAACCTCAAGTAACCCTGCATTCTGTGAGCGCAGTGCTCTAGTGGGGTAGTAGGGTACTATGAGCTCTTTAAGATATGATGGGGCCTGACCGTTTAGCGCTTTGTAGGTGAGGAGGACGATTTTAAAATCTATTCTGGATTTTATAGGCAGCCAGTGCAGAGAAGCTAATACAGGAGTAATATGATCTCTTTTTCTAGTTCTAGTCAGTACACGTGCTGCAGCATTCTGAATCAACTGGAGAGTCCTAAGAGACTTATTGGAGCAGCCTGATAATAAGGAGTTACAGTAATCGAGTCTAGAGGTAACAGTTTTGAGACAGGATGTGCCTGATCTTCACAATGTTACGTAGATGAAAGAAGGCAGTCCGTGAGGTTTGTTTTATGTGAGAGTTAAAGGACATATCCTGATCGAAGATAACTCCCAGATTCCTTACGGTGGTGCTGGAGGCCAGGGCAATGCCATCTAACGATCACTTAATCCCTTTTTTTAATTTGTTTTATTTGTCATACTTTATTAAAGTTTTGAGGATGATAACTTTGTTATTGTAATGAATTAGCCTTACTGGTTGTAATTTCATTCATCTTGTGAATAATAATAATAATAATAATATTAATAATAATAATATTAATAATAATAATAATAAATCTTACCGAAAATAAGCTCTGTGTCAAACAAACGTTTATGATATTTACATGTTCTGTTCAGCAAGATATTATTATTATTATTATTTATTATTATTTATAAGAATCTTTTTTTCTGCAATAATCTAAAACCCAATGGAAA
This sequence comes from Sebastes fasciatus, assembly GCF_043250625.1. NCBI lineage: Eukaryota > Metazoa > Chordata > Actinopteri > Perciformes > Sebastidae > Sebastes > Sebastes fasciatus. Next base: position 3,002,264 of record NC_133805.1, read on the forward strand.
AATTGGGCTTTTTGTCGACGACGTTAACTTCCTTGTTGTTCTACACACTCATTATCAAATACTCAAATAACTCACTCGTCATGCTTTTACTTTGAAATCCCTGACTGGAACCTGTATTGTTTGGTGTTTTAATTTGACAGCTGGTGGTGTTTCCGGTGGTGTGGGCGAGGCTCAGAGAAACAGCTGCGACTTCTGATTTCTTCTGATTTTAAAACCAGATTCTAGAAATAAAGATAAAAGAAGAAGGAGATAAAAGAAGAGTTAATTTCTTCACTTCCAGCTGAGAAACGTGGAGTAAAAACAACCAGGTGAGTTCAGTTTCTGTTTCTCTGTTTCTGTTTCTTTGTTTCTTTGTCTGCTCAGAGAAAAGAAAACAGTTTATTTCCTCAGTTATTTGGTTATAAAATGATCTAATTCCTTCCTTAAATGCAAGTTTAATTATGAAGTGCAATATTATAAATATAATAATCTCTGATATGAATTAATGTAAACAGACTTCATCATGGAAATATTGTAGGAATGTTGCAGCTATAAATAACGTGAAGCCACTATAGGCACAATGTTAATACTATATGACCAATATACAGAAAGCCAATAAATAAACACACTATGAGGCATTCATATTGTTGCACATAATGAAATAACACGAGAGAAAACCTAATAAATTCACTTCTGAGCAACACGAAGTAGGAATATTAAAGTACCATATAATATATATATTTATATAAATATTTATTTATATAAATATTTATTTATTTATATTTATGCATAAATATTTATATTTGTGTATATATATACATTTTTATTTGTATTTATATATATAAATATTTATTTATATACATATATAAATATTGATATTTATATATACAAATATATATTTATATATATATATATATATATATAAACACGTATTTATATATATAAAATGCAATGCAATATTAGAACTGTGACAAAAAGAGCATCACATGTACATAAAGTGTCACTAAAGCAACGTTTTATTGGAGGATAATGCATTTTAAAAAAGCCTCAACAGATAAGTGTTATAATAATGAAATCCTGTGCAGATTAAAGTTGTATAAAAGTGTAATCTAATGTAACAGTGGCCCTTGTTTTTTTTTTTGATGGAAAGAAACATTTTTTTCTTCCCAGTTATTTGTTTATAAATGATTTACTTCCTTCCTTAATGTGCGTTATGACGAATGCAAGCTTTATTATGAAGTACAATACGTAGCCTACTATAACTATAATCTCTGATATTAATGTAATATTTAATAAAGAATAAAATCACTTCTGAGCAACACTAAGTAGGAATATTAAAAAGAAATAACTGACATAAAGAGCATCACATGTACATAAAGTGTCACTAAAGCAACGTTTTAGTGGAGGATAATGCATAAAAAAAGATAATGAGTGTGATAATAATTAAATCCTGTGCAGATTAAAGTTGTATATCTAATGTAGAATATAATAAAAGTATGGTGGAGCGGCTCCATGCAGGGACAGGACAGTGTGTCTGTGTGTTGGAATGGTTCAGTCCATCTTTGTGTTTCCTGTTACGCGTTTTCCTCCAACATCAGCAGCTCCAACAGACTGATGCTGCTGCAAGGGATGCTGGGAAACACAGGGTGGGAAGAGTCCAATGTGACACATATAGGGGGGAGATTTAATAAATTAATAAATGTAATCCTGTTATTAAGCCTTGAAGGTACTGAAGTACAATCATTTAGAAATATCATATTATAGATATACAAAGCGAAATGTGACACTTAAAAAAAAGTAAAAAAATAACTGAATATTATGTATATATATATATACCAAAGACATGCAGGTTAGGTTAATTGTGGACTCTAAATTGCCCGTAGGTGTGAGTGTGAGCGTGAATGGTTGTCTGTCTCTATGTGTCAGCCCTGCGATGGACTGGCGACCTGTCCAGGGTGTACCCCGCCTTCGCCCAATGTCGGCTGGGATCGGCTCCAGCCCCCCCGCGACCCCTAACGGGATAAGCGGTTGCAGATGGATGGATGGATATATATATATATGTTAACAATAAATTAACCTCACTGAGTATAGATTTTTAATATAAATATAAATAAATCTTTATTTATTTCTATAGAAATATAAATAAGTTTACCCGTCTGAGTATAGATTTTTAATATAAAGATAAATGTATATAAATAAATGTATATATATACATATATTTATACAGTATATAAATATTTATATATATATATATAAATATTTATATATAAATAAGTTAACCTCACTGTGTATAGATTTTTAATATAAATATAAATATATATATTTATACATAAATATAAATTTATATGTATAAATATAAATATATTTATATTTATACATATATATTTATGTATAAATATATAAATAAGTTGACCTCACTGAGTATATATTTTTAATATAAATATAAATATATATATTTATATATAAATATAAATTTATGTATAAATATATTTATATTTATACATATATATTTATGTATAAATATATAAATAAGTTAACCTCACTGAGTATAGATTTTTGTATTTTAACCATCTTGATTGTTTTTTTCGTTTTTTTATATTGTGACGTATTCGACTTTTCCATCAGCGCTTACACTCTTTATATATACTGTACATATATGTACAGTGTGTATATATATATATATATATATATAAATTTTTTTTTTAAATCTGAATTTCTGAAGGTCGTGCATGTTGAATGCTCTGAATGCTCTAGGTCTCTAGTTTGATCCATCCATCCTCTGAATGCTCTAGGTCTCTAGTTTGATCCATCCATCCTCTGAATGCTCTAGGTCTCTAGTCTGATCCATCCATCCTCTGAATGCTCTAGGTCTCTAGTCTGATCCATCCATCCTCTGAATGCTCTAGGTTTCTAGTCTGATCCATCCATCCTCTGAATGCTCTAGGTCTCTAGTCTGATCCATCCATCCTCTGAATGCTCTAGGTCTCTAGTTTGATCCATCCATCCTCTGAATGCTCTAGGTCTCTAGTTTGTGGCTGTAAAGTTTCATGAGGCTGTGATTATCCTAGAGGTCACTACAGGTCATGTTATACAGTGAGGTGAATGAAATGTCTCCTATGGGGACTAACATCATCACACATGAATACAGTTGGGCTCATTGGATCCACCAGAGTCTCAGCTTTACAGTGAGACACCATTTATGTAATTCAAGACTGTTTAGGGACCCCAGGATGCAGAAATATTCAGATACTGTATTCTGGGTATCCAGAGAACCTATTTTCACCCCTATTAAGTGACGGTTTTTCCTCACCAAGCGTTTGGAGTGTTATTTAACCTCCTTTGTGAGGCTAGTCTGACCTGGTTGGTACCGATGGATTCATCAGGTTCTGTAGTTTCATATGATACCAGTATCTTCACTCTAGCTTTAACACTGAGCTGCTACAACCTCCGAAAGTAGCTCAATCATCAGGATGTTGTTTGACCTGTCCTGCAGGGATCTAGACCGTTACTGTTGATTTAAACCACGAAGAGCATTTTTCAGTTCAAACAGAGGACAATGAGAACACCCCCCCCCCCACCCCCACCCCCCTTCAACGATCCTCATTTCCTTTCACTGTAACACAGAGAGTCTGTTTGCAGCCCACTAACAGTCGCTGACCCAGTTCATCTTTTACTCAACAGAACAACGGCCTTTAGATTAAACATTACCTGTTGAATTGTACTTATTTCAATCTATGAGTTGTTTTAATAAACACTTCTGCTGATCCTTAGTGGAAGCCCTCTGTACTTTGTTACACTTGTTTTTATTTGAAAGGCACATTCGACTGATGCAATAAATGTAATGTCATTTTGAAATACCCAAATGCAGCTTTTAGTCCGGATTAAAGGGAGGATTGGATCACCAAATGTGGATGCAAATCTTCAGGATGTGAGGTCTGTACTAGGAGGCAGGATTTGGCGGTTAGTGAGGTAACTTCAGGGTTTAAAACTGTTTAAACTGACAGATGCCGGAAGGACAGCTGGATTCATGCTGTGGATGTTTACCGCTTTGATTTATAGTTTTATATTTATTGTTTTTACTTGGTCTTTAATCCGGCTCACACCGCCGGAGACGGGACGCAGCTGAGAGAAGGTTGAAATACACGCTGTTTCGTAATTAATGGATATAACAAGGTGTAATCCATCCATACTTTACATACAGTAATGCTATTTATATCTAGACGATTATATCTGACTTTTGAGTGTTCTGTTAAATTAATAAGTCTGTTAATTGATGCATTCACACATCGGGAGTTTTCTCTTTCACCAGCTGTCCTTCCTGCATTTGGCAGCTTCAGCTGTGTTTCTTTTAGTCTGATTAAGTGTTTAACTTCTTCATATTTGTCTAATATAGTTTGCTCTTCCTTTGTAAAACGTGCCGCTCTGCCCGTCTGTAGACTTGTCCATGTCTGTGATTGGTCAGATGCTGTAAACACTTCCCCGTTCATGTGAATCACAGCCAGACTGAGAAACTCTGGGTTGATTCACTGAGTTGATAACCAGCTTCGTAGGACCGCTTAGCGTGATCTCGTTTGTTCGGGTTAGTTAAGCCAGATAACAAGAAGAGACCCTGGGTATGTTGAACTCGCTTCGTAGTACAGGCCTCAGAAGTCTTTGGATCTGTTTTGAAATACCTGGGTCACTGGGTGATCTACCTCGGGCCACCATGATGATCCACCCCGGTTAGAAGTAGAGGCCAGCTTCATGATACCAGAAAAAAACCCTGGTCGACGTCATCTGGTTTGTTGAGCACATGGAAGCAACACGTGACACAACTCTGCAACAACAGTCAGAGTTCCTCCCAGCAGAGACAGAGTTAACAGGAAACATGAGCTCAGAGTCACGGCCCTTCTGCTTTTTCTCTTCTGCATGTTTTTCTCAGGCTGCTGCTGCTGCAGGATGAGAGAGAACCACAACACACAGAACACTGAAAACTGAAGACCACAACGACATCTGAGTTTAAAGGTACGGCTTTATAAATACCCCGCACTTATTTAGTAGTCTGATCAGTCAGTGGATTACATTTATATTAGCTCGTAAAGAGTCTTATTACCAGTTAATCCCCGGAGTGCTCAGACCGATCAGCTCTGCAGGAATCAACTGAAGTGACTGAGCTTTAATAAGGAGGAATTTAACGTGTTATTTTCTTTTTTTTCTTGTAAAGTTATGACTTTGTTCTCGTAATATTACGACTTTCTTTTCTCGTAAAGTTATGACATTATTCTGTAAATCTCAGATGTTTTTTCCCTCAATGTGGCCCTGATACTCCGTAGTACATTGTCTCTTTGGCCCTCAATGCATTAGACTTATATACTATATACTTAGACTATAAACTGTGTTACCTTCATCACAATGATCACATGTTTTGGGTCTCCAGACAGATTTTGTTTTTGTTTTTTTGCCTAAAATGTCTCTTTTGATAGTAAAGGTTGCCGACCCCTGAGTTAGTCAGTAGATGAGAAGTACAATTAGATTTAAAAAAAAAAAAAAACACGCAAGAATAATCATGTAAATCAATGAAGCAGTCGTTGTTGGTTTTGGTCTGCTGTTCATGAGACTATTGTTGACTGCAAGAAAGAGAAATGGCTGCATGTTTGTGACGGCCGGTGTCGGGTTTCTGATGTCTTTCACAGATCGCCAGGAGACGCTCGGCTGCAGACAAACATGTCTCTGTTCTTCTCCGGAGCTGTTACAAGTACGTTCGTCATCAACGTTAACTTCACTGACTAGCGACTCACAGGACTGACGACACCAATGACTGATGTGACTCTTCAGGAAACCTGGAACATTGTATTTAGATTTCAGTCAACTCCATTCCTGCTGTTGCTGCTGTTGCGTTATAGACATGATGACAGTAGGCTGTCTGTCTGTCTGTCTGTCTGTCTGTCTGTCCGTCTGTCCGTCTGTCCGTCTGTCACATTCCTGCAGTGTATTTATCAGCATCACGTCAGCTCTGTTCTCAAGCGTACATTTACTCAGCGGTGGTTTTCCCGGGCCGACCTCAGGAATGCTCTCCGGCTCTTCAAACTGATAAAAGTCAAGTGGTGTTTATTTAGAAACACCGTCGGCTTCACAGAACAAACGTGAACGTCTTTTACCTGCTTGTTAGTTTTGTTACTCACATGGTCTTTTTTTCTGATTTCTGTTGTTCAGGTTCTCCAATAAAACGAAGGTTGCGGGCCAATCACTCCTGTCACAGGTAAAAAAAATAAACTTTTTGGGGGACTAAATGTATTTTTCTGCTGTCACAGAAGTGTTGAATTTATATAATTAATAGGGACGTTAATAATTAACCGTTAACCGACATTAAGTTTTTTTTAACCGTTTAATGCTAAACGGTTTAAATGAACTATTAAAAGTTAGGGCTGTCAATCAATTAAAATAGTTAATCGTGATTAATGAGTGTGCTGACTTGACTATGACTTGCCCCAAACTGCATGTGATTATCATAAAGTGGGCATGTCTGTAAAGGGGAGACTCGTGGGTACCCAGAGAACCCATTTACATTCACTGATCTGGAGGTCAGAGGTCAAGGGACCCCTTTGAAAATGGACGTGACAGTTTTTCCTCGCCAAAATTTTGTGTAATTTTGGAGCGTTATTTAACCTCCTTGCTTTTTTGCAACCAGAAGACGCGAGAGGGTGGAGCTGAGTACAACCAAACGCTGAATAAGACATTTTTAGGCGACTAAAATGTTATAATTAAATTTGATTAAGTCTGCAGGAGTCTCTTCCAGATTATAATTTTATTCCCTCCCGTCTGTGTGTCCCTCAGCCTCGACCTGTCTCTCCTCTCTCCCGACTCCTCGTACGTCTGTTACTCGTCTGTGGACGGCGGCGATCCATGCTCCTGCCGCCGCTCGCCGCGCCTCCTCACCAACGGATACTACAGCGTCACCGAGGACAGCTTCTCCTGGGACGACGACGGCAACGTGTCGCTGACTCCCTGCAAAACCAGCGTGTCCTACAAGGAGAACCTCGTCAGGTGAGAGCAGTTTGTAAAATGAATAAAACCTCTAGTCTAGGGTTAGCACTACTGGAATATCACCTGAACATAATCCCAGTTTAAACCTCTTGTCTAGGGTTAACACTACTGGAATATCAGATGGACATAATCCCAGTTTAAACCTCTAGTCTAGGGTTAACACTACTGGAATATCACCTGATCATAATCCCAGTTTAAACCTCTAGTCTAGGGTTAGCACTACTGGAATATCACCTGAACATAATCCCAGTTTAAACCTCTAGTCTAGGGTTAACACTACTGGAATATCACCTGATCATAATCCCAGTTTAAACCTCTAGTCTAGGGTTAGCACTACTGGAATATCACCTGAACATAATCCCAGTTTAAACCTCTAGTCTAGGGTTAGCACTACTGGAATATCACCTGAACATAATCCCAGTTTAAACCTCTAGTCTAGGGTTAACACTACTGGAATATCAGATGAATATAATCCCAGTTTAAACCTCATTCTTCTTCTCTCAGGGTTTTCCGGCGCAGGCGGCGGCCTCGCAGCTCTCTGGCTCGGCTGCTGAGCGACGTGACGGAGAGCTGCCAGTCCTGGCTGGACGAGAAAGTCTTCAGAGGCGTGTTCAGGACAGGACAGAACCAAGACCAGGACCAGGACCAGGACTGGGCCAGGACCACCCAAGAAGGCCCGGCCTCGTTGGACGAGTCGACCTGGTCTGGAATTAACGGCACCGAGCTGGACGACAGCCGCAACTTCACATACGGTGGGTTCCTGTCTGAGCTGGGTTCATATTTTAGTTCACGCAAATGACACCCGAGGTCTCGCTGGAGGAAGTTCCCACATTTCAAAGTAAAATGTTTCTTCTCCCTCAGACCACACTGAGATCCCGCCCCCTCCGGACAAAGTGGCCCCGCCCCCAAAGCTGCTCTTCCAGGAGGAGATTTGTTCTGAGATCTGTCAATCAAAGGAGCGGTTCACCCAGTCGCTGGGCGGCCTCTCTGAAGTCCCGCCTCCTTCACCTTTCTACACCAACAGCTGCTGTCAGGCCTCACCTGAGCACACAGGTGAGCTGCTGCACTTTTTATTTATTTTTAGTAGGGCTGTCAATCCATTAAAATAGTTCATTAATTAATCGCTATTAATTTATCTGTTCAAAATTAACCTTAAAGGGAGATTTGTCAAGTATTTAATCCTCTTATCAACATGGGAGTGGACAAATATGCTGCTTTATGCAAATGTATGTATATATTTATTATTGGAAATCAATTAAGTATTATGGAGGACGGAATCTGCTAAAATAAAAAATAAATGAATAAATAAACAAATGACTTAATAAATAAATAAGTAACTGTCATGTAAAAAAAATATTAAAAATAAATGTGTCCATTAATTAATTGATAAAATGTGACATAAATTAATATTTCTGTTTTAATTTGCTTCTTTATTTATTTATCTTTGTATTAATTCCCTTATTTATTTACTCTTCTGTTTCATTTTCCCTTTTATTAATTTATCATTATTAATTATTTATTTATGTAAGTATTTATTTATTAATGCACAGACACATTTTCATTGGCATTTCACCCCTTATTTATTCCCCCAACTTATTTATTTCTGTATTCATTTCTTTACACATTTTTTTTTACATTTCTTTATGCATTTCTGCCTCATTATGCCAATGAGAGGGCTGTCACTCAACGTACTGTATATATACGTACCCATAGAACCCATTTTCATTCACATATCTGGAGGTCAGAGGTCAAAGGACCTCTTTGAAAATGGCCAAAATTTAGTGTAAGTTTGGAGCGTTATTTAACCTCCTTCACTACAAGCTGGTATGACATGGTTGGTACTGATGGATTCTTTACCTTATATTTCTTACTAGCGTGTAAGAAAACACATAAATTGTAGAATTTGGACATCTTAGTTTGGGCTTTCATTTTGTCAAAGTCGATCTGAGGTGTAACTGAAGTCCTATTTTATTTTAATCGTTGTTATGGTCGCTCTCTTTAGCTGTTTCTCTGACATGTATTTGTGTTTGTGTTTGTGTTTCAGGGTTAACGCTGAAGGCCCTTCTCCTTTTCATCTTCACCATCTTCATCTTCACTGCTCTATACTCTGGGTAAAACTCTTGATTATTATTTAAATAATTATTTTATAAGCATCACTTTTTAATCAGTTAAAACAGACAGTGTAAATATTATTGCTGTCAATCGATTAAGATATTTAATCACGATTAATCGCACATTTTTTATCTGTTCAAAATGTACCTTAAAGAGATTTGTGATTTGTGATGTGATTATCATGAAGTGGGCATGTCTGTAAAGGGGAGACTGGCGGGTACCAATAGAACCCATTTACACCCCTATTCAATGACAGTTTTGGAGCGTTATTTAACCTCCTTCCCGACAAGGATTCTAAACTATTACAATCTTGTTTGACTGAAATGTGCTTCATGTTTCTGACTCTTTTCTTTGCTGCAGGTGTCTTTTGTGGAGTGCGACCGTCGCATCGACCGCGTTCATGATGATCACGACATTCATGCGTAAGTATCACATAAAATTACAAGAATCCCCGTCAGGGCGATGCTGCAGGTCTCTCATCGCGCTGTAGGGGCTTATTTCACAACAATGACCCGCTAGCTGTACATTATCCCGCTTATTACACGGCTGCTTACTGAAGAAATCAATAATTTGCCACAGAAATGGTCCTCCAGAGTCCGACATCAGAGCTGCGCCTATAGCAACACACTGTTATACATAGCAACGGTCTGTTATACATAGCAACAGTCTGTTATACATAGCAACGGTCTGTTACACACAGCAACGGTCTGTTAGACACAGCAACGGTCTGATATACATAGCAACGGTCTGTTATACATAGCAACGGTCTGTTGTACATAGCAACAGTCTGTTATACATAGAAACGGTCTGCTATACATAGCAACGGTCTGTTATACATAGCAACGGTCTGTTATACACAGCAGCGGTCTGCTATACATAGCAACGGTCTGCTATACATAACAACGGTCTGTTGTACATAGCAACAGTCTGTTATACATAGAAATGGTCTGTTAAACATAGCAACAGTCTGTTATACATAGCAACGGTCTGCTAAACATAGCAAAAGTCTGTTGTACATAGCAACGGTCTGCTATACATAGCAACGGTCTGTTATACATAGCAACGGTCTGTTATACACAGCAGCGGTCTGCTATACATAGCAACGGTCTGCTATACATAACAACGGTCTGCTATACATAGCAACAGTCTGTTATACATAGCAACGGTCTGTTATACATAGCAACGGTCTGCTATACATAGCAACGGTCTGCTATACATAGCAACAGTCTGTTATACATAGCAACGGTCTGTTATACATAGCAACGGTCTGCTATACATAGCAACGGTCTGCTATACATAGCAACGGTCTGTTATAAAGAAATTACAGACTGCAGAACGCCATGATTGACCAATCAGAATCGAGTATTCAACACAGCCGTGTAATTTATTATTTCTTCAAAATTAAAATGAAGGCATGATGTTTACCGACTTCTTGTGTGCCATGATGGTCTGAAGTGTTTTAGAGATTTAGAGAAGAGCCAGTGAACACCGGAGGGAGGGCTTTAAGTTGTTTTGTGTTAAAACATCTCCGGTGTGTTTCAGTCCTGACGAAGTCGGGGCCGATGGGCGAGTGGAGGAGAGCGAAGACGGAGGTGAGTCCAGAATCAAACAGGTTTCTCTTGATTTTGTCAACTGGCATCGAAGAACACAACAATAACAGCCTGTAACCATTGTGTTTGTCAGGATATCACATCAAGAAACGAGTAGGAGAAGCTTCAGTTTCCAAAGACTGCGACGTGGAGCTGGAAGGTCTGATGGGACTCAGTAGAACTATTTTACATTTCACTACAGTCTGCATGTAAGTTACTGAGCTCCGGAAAACATTTTTCGGCAACACCTGTTTGATGCTTTGACCGCAGACTTTTTGAATGCAAATGTTTAAACTAAATATGTTTTCTGCGCTGAGATGCGTCAACCAGAAGGGCTGAAGTTTTTAAACTGGAAAAATTCAATTGAAGCCGGCACATTTTTCGCCGGGAAAATGAACACATGATGCATTCAGGTAGTCCTCAAACTAACTTTTGTACTTTATTCAAACGCAGTCAGCTCTCGGGAGATGTTCGGAAACGTTTTAGGTTTTCCTGCAAAAAGAAAACATGAAACTGCGACTTTGTGTCTCTGGATGTTGACTCACGTTTCCTCTGTGAACCATGAAACGTTTCACCAACGTCATGTTTGGATTTTTCCCCGGAGTAGAAAAGCTGAATCAGACGTTGTGTTTGTTGTTAAAAAGCTGAAGGAGCTCATTAACATGGTGACACAAGTTACTGTAGTTTAGCTATAAAACATAAAAAAGTATATCAAATATAAAACATCTAAATGTACCTGATGTATTTTTTACTGAAAGTGTATCTTCTATTGTTAACAGTCAAACTTGGCTTTTTTTTTTGGGGCTGTCCAAAGTGACCAAACGTCAGACTGAACTCGTTCTGGAGAACAAAAATCCGGTCCAACGGCAGCGAGCGTCGCTGTGAAGCCTCACTTCTTTTCAAAATAAGAGCTGTGACTAAAACAAATAAAAAGGACCTGGAGTTCTAGAAGTTGTGACCACAGGAAGATAAGTGCCGTACTGAATGAAGAGTTTTATTACAAAATGAAATTAAGAAAAGGCACAAAATAATGATAATAATAAAACCCATTAAAGCTGCACCAGCTCAGATTTTATTGTGAAAATCTGTAGTTTCCTGGCTAGAGTTCAGACAAGAAAGAGTTTTGCTGGCACAAAACGATAATTTCTGACTTTCTGACGTCTGTAAAATGGATCGTAAGACGGAGACGTTTAGTCTGTTTGACATCACTTGATTGACAGGTCGATGGGCGGGGCCAAGGACTCCAATTACATCCGTGTTGTGGTCCGCAGATGCTTCGATGGCTTTACATAATCTCACCTCATTCGGATTAATTCATACTGATGGTTAAAACTATAATCAGATATCATTAATGTAAATAAACCTGATGATATGAATCCAGTTATCATGACGGTCCCTTGTGCAGCTTTAAGAGTAGCAGGTAAATAATAAACCTCATGAATTATCATCACATTCAGGTAGATCTCTGCAGCATTTTGGAGTAAAACTCTTCAGCTGTTGAAGTGCCTTTTATATCAGCCAGCAGTGTTGAAACACAGAATAATACAGGGAAGTGTTGGATTTCAACCCGAAACAATTAATTCTCAGCTGCAGGGTGAAGCAGACGGGTGGAGTTTACCGCGTTAGTAAAAAAAAGATAGATATGTTTTTGTGATATATTTGGCTGTTCACACGTGGTGCTCATGATTACTGTCGGGGGGGAAATATAAAGCAAATTTCTGCTTAGGTCGATATTTTTTTGACCAAATACCCAGCGTGTTAACTGGTGAGCTTTAGATGTGCTGATATGTGTCATTTTGTAAATTTGAGACAAAATTTCAGGATGAATCCGTGATCGATCCAAACTGATTTGAATTTCTCCGACAAATTCTGCAAGAAACTCAACTTCGCATGAAGCCACCGTCTACACCGCTACATCAGCCAGCGCTTTTCTGAGAAGTTGAACCTTTTCCGACAAAAAAAATAAAGTCCTCTTTGCCAGAAAACCTGCCGGGCTCGGAGAGGACGGTTTTTTAAAGACAACTATTTGGACTAATTATTTTTATTGGACCTTAAAGGGACTATTTGTAACTTTCAGAATTGCTTGTTAACAGCGACACCTGTGGCCGTGAAATCAACGAAAGTCAGCGTCGAGCTCGCGCTTGTGCTCGCTCTACATAGACATGAAGGAGCATCGCTCAACACAGTGAGGAGACACACGTCAGCTAAAAGCACAACATCACTCTATATTTCAGCTGCTTGGCAGTAATGTTAGCTGACCAGACCAAGGTCTCTCCATGAATCAATGCTGATCCTAGTGTTGGCTTTTCCTGCCTCAGCCTCCCGACCGCGGCCGGAGGGAACGGGGGAGACGCCGGAGTTTTGGTCAGAGACGATAACGTTTCTCTCTGCGGAGCCCCGTCACTTCACAAGACACGGGAAACCTCTGTTGGTCTGGAGGAGCTGCAGCAGTTAATTCTGCACAAACGTCCACTATTGGACCTTAACTCTTGCAGAAGAGTTAGCTAAACTAACTCTTCTGCAGTGTGGAGTGAGCAGCATGCACGTGAGAGGTGGAGCGAGACAGCGAGAACACGCGCTCTGTCTGAGTGAAGGAAAGCAGGCAGAGGAGGAGAGACAGCGGCCACACGCGAGCGCGCATATCCGAGCGCGCATATCCGAGCGCGCATGTGTCCCGACCCGGTACATTTATACGCTTAAAAAGTTACAAACGGTCCCTTTAAATAGTTGTAATCCACAAATGTGTACCGGGATCCACAAATATTTCACTATCCACAAACATGTGTTTCACATCCACAAAATTACAGGGCGATCTGCAAATACGCATAACTTACTCTGTAAACACGTACTTTAATTCCACATATAAATGTTATAGGTTTACATGTAAAGTGATATATATGAATTTGTGCATCCATTCGTGACATTTGTAACTTGCCTCTTGTTTGTTTACGTAATTTTGTCCAATTCGTACCGCAGCAGATCCGTAGATAATAGTTATAATCCAAATCATCGCCAAATGTTTCGACAAAAACTCCACCCAGCTGGCATCACAGGCGGTAAAATCACCACCTATTTACACCTCCTGTGTGAAGTCAGGTCTGCTTCTATGTGAAGGTTTATACTTCACACGTATTTCACTCTTATTTTGAAACAGGGATTGTACTTTTTCGGAGGGAGCGATAATCTCAACTATGAGCTGTGTTGAGATTTAAAACCTCAACAGTGAGCAGGGAGGAATACTTCAGGATCAGGGAGATAATCTAAAAAATAGACAATGTTTAAGAGCTTTAAAGAAAAACAGGCATGTCTCTGATCCCCTGAAGCTCTCAAAATGCCAAATCAATACAAACAGTTTGTATTGATCAGTGATTCCTGTTGGAGGAAAAGAGAAATAAATCACTAAGAAGAGAAGTGTGGCTATAAATGTAAAGAAAAGTACTGTATGGCTTTATAAGGTTTTGACTTTATAAAGTTTATTTTTTTCCAAATTCAGTTTGGGCCTCAAACTACGCCAAGACTTTAGACTGAAGCCTGAAGCGGGAAGAGATGAGCTGTGCTTTGTTTTCACAAATCAGCTCTTCCTGAGTGAAATGTAAACGTTTTGAATGTGAACTTTTGAAGTTTTATTTTAACTTCTTCGTGTTCCAGATCGTCTGAATGGATTAAGCTAAATAAAACTTTTTTGTTGTGATTAATCATGCCACGTTTATGTCATATAGGAATTACCGTAATTACCAGTTTCAGTTTTAATTAATACCGTTCTCATCCGAGTTGTAATCACGACTGGGAAACCGCATCTTGGCGCTAAATAATACGGAAGTGCCTGAATGCCTCACACTAACCAAAGTCTGCGACGTATCCTCATACAAAATTTCCGCCCGTTGCATGTTTACAGTCTTTTCAAAATAAACTTCCGTCTACCAACTACTCCCAGTTACGGAAGTGGCGTAACTTAAGTACGAAAGTTACGTGACAAATAATAATTCTCTGAACACGTTAGTTGACGCTAGTGTTAGCCTCCAGTCTTTCCTTTGTTTAGCCTCCAGCTAACACCGTGACCTCATCATGACGTCATCACTAAAAGGGTATATATGAATTGTAGTGCATTACTTTTCGTACTTTTCAGAAGTCCGTCGTGGGATATTGTCTTTGCACAGTATTTTTAACCCTCTCACGACCAACACTTAAGTCATTCAACCGGGAATTTTCCGTTGACGTGAACGCTCGCAATTCGTCAACGTGGGAATCTTTTCCATCGCTACCGTCCATCTTATCATGACGTGAACGTGGCATCACGTGGTGTGACTGACGGAGCCTTTTAAAGGTCACACATCTCTCTTTCTGTGTGAATCAAGAGTTTCTGAATCGTGTTTTTAATTCACTCAAAGTGCCAAATGTGTAGAAATGTGACGATTCAGGAAATGAATCTATATTACTAATATTTTAGTACTTTGCATATAAAGCTGCTCTTGTCAATGTTTTAGATATGAATAATGGATCAAATTGTGAAAGGCCCTGAACTCTGCAGCTCTAAGAAGCTTTTTAGCCTCTTTTAGCTCCTAGTTTTGGTTTTATGGCTGAAAATATGAGCCAGATATTTTTCTCGGGAGTTGGTGGAGACCAAAAGCAGAGCTAAAAGAGAGTGAATATTGGATTTAGATTCATCAGGTGAATGCAAACGCCACTCCGATGGGACGATCATGTTGCTGGATGTGTAAAAGAAACATTTAGATGCAGCTTTAAGTGATCAAAGTTAAATGTGGATCAAGTTTGTCACTGTGTTTTTGTCTTTTATATAATAGACATGTATGAAGTGTTGTAAAATATTGGATTTACTGCAAATGACGGAAAGTTTCTGTGACGAAAAAACATTTAATATGCATTTTCTTGGATGAATCAAACCTTTAGATACGTTCTTGTTTGTGATGTAATGCAGCTACTGTACACACACACACACATATATATATACAGTATATATATTTGACTGCACTTGTTTCCAAAGGTGGAAATGTGATACTCTGCTTGTGACGGCACTTACTATATCTGTTAATTATTTTTATTCCACTGTACTGTATTCATGTTATTAAAGACTGAAAACTGTAAAAATGAAACCTTAAACAACTCGCAAACTAGATTTTAATTTGAAGTTAAGACGCAAAGAAGATTGTTGGCCTAATGAACAAATTATATATAAATCAATGTGACAAATTTGCTTCCAAAATGTTTTAAATCAGTAAATTGTCAAACACTACTTCAGTGATTTAGATGATGAGTAATTGCTCTTTTCGGCCCGTTGATGGCGCTGCGTTTTAAGATTACATTTTTATAGTATTTTGCATTATTTATCAGATATTACCAATTTCTGTGAAAATGTTGTGTTTTATGTGAAGTTATAATTGGTGTTTATCATCCATTAAATCCTGTTATGAAGACAAACAGTGTGTTTCTGTTCAGTGGAGCTGTAACCTGCATGTTTAAGCTTGTTTCAGTGTGTTTTTGAAATGAAAGTCAGTTCACAGGTGCATCCGACTGAAGAAGAAACAAACTGTGCTCCTGTTTCAGCTGATTGAAGTGACGACAAGTACAAAAACAGGTAAATACACTGAAGGACTCAAGAAAGTAAGCAATAAGGAATATTTTTAACGTCTCGTATGTTTGTTTTGTTATCTATTATTTAAGTTATAATATTTTTCCTTTTTTATTTATTATTTTTTTTAATTATATTATTTTATCTTATTTTTATTTATTTTTTTGTATCATTATTGAATTATATTTTTCTCTTATTTATTTATAATATTTTGAATGTATTCATTTTTTCTTTATTATTTTTAATTATATTATTTTTTCTTTATTTATTATTATTTTTATGTATTATTATTTTACAAGGTGAGGGGGTCATCTGGAAAATGTGATTCATTTTGGGCCCTATGATTAATTACATAGTTAAGTTAAAGTCGGTACAGGACTCATCTAAAATCATTAAAACTTCTTTTGTTTTCTTATTGACTTATCCACTATGTTAAAAGGTTATTTATTATTATTATTTAAGTTATAATATTTTTCTTCGTTTTTTTTATTTATTCATCTTTTAAATTATCTTATTGTATTATCTTATTTTTTAATGTGTTACTTTTTTGTTAATTATTATTTAACTTTTTTTCTGTTTATTTTTTGAATGTATTAATTATTTTATTATTATCTTGAATCATTATTTTCTCTTTATTAATCTTTATTTATCATTATTTTTATGTACTATTATTTTTTTTATTGTATTTGGAGAAAGTAAGTACGAATTGAGGGGGTCATCTGTGTGTCAGTTTGGGGCCATATGATTAATTACATAGTTAAAGTCACTACAGGACTCATCTAAAATCATTTATTTATTGACTTATCCACTATGTTTAAAGGGAAGGGTTGGTTATCTATTATTATTATTTTTAAAATATATTATTGATCTTTTTTTTTCTTGTATTCATTTTTTAATTTATTTTTGATTATATTATTTTGTTCTCTTATTTATTATTTGTGTAATTTATTATTGTTTTATTCATTATTATTTAATTATATTGTCTTATTTATTTTAAATTTTTTTGATGTATTTTTTATTTTTTAAATTATATTATTTTCTCTTTATTTTTTTATTATTATGTTCGTTTATTTATTTGTTATTATTGTTTTTATAGTTGGAGAAAATTAAGTACAACTTCAAGGTGTCATCTGGGAAATTTGAATCCAGTTTGGGGCCCTATGATTAATTAAATAGTTAAGTTAAAGTCACTATTTTTTTTCTTTATTTATTCATTTTTAAATGCATTATTTTTATTGTTTTTGTAGAAATTGCATGTGTTTTATGTGTATCAAAAGGTGATAATGGTGACGATGAAGTAAGCATCGCTTGCTTTCAGATATTACTATTAATTAATTTTCCTTGTGAGACCAACAGATTGTTTTTTTTATTACAACGAGACCGTGATGATCATGAACAACATCAATGACAGAATCACAAAATGTCAACCTGACATTCGGCCCACAACATTTAAACAACCGACAGAGAGAAAGACTCCAGATTTAACTGATTTCACCTTCAGACAAACATGCAGATTCTGTGTCTTCAAACGTGATCGACTCCTCCAGAATAAAGACCTGCTGGAGGAGGAGAGAGAAGTGATTGTGGATTTCAGCTGTAACATTTGATGCTACTTTGTTTTTAAGCTCGTTGACGACGTATCTCTGAGATAAAACGACAGTCTGCAGGTTTTCACTCCAACTGAAGAGTCCAGCCGTTGATGTGGAGGGCAGGAAGTCGTCAGTGAAAACAGCTGCTGAGCTGATCACATGCAAACCTGCAGACAGCCCCGATGAGGTGAGTCAATATCCTCAACACATAATCCTTCAACCGACCTCAAGACAATTTAAATGTAGAATAAGATCAACTTGTTTTCAGCAAACAGACTGATCCCAGAACAGGGAGGAACCTGAAATTACTTTGACTTTGTGAGCTTTCAAGACAACAGAAGTGAACTTGCAGTTACTGAAAGGTCAAAATGACGTCCTCAAAATCGTTTGTTGCAGCCTTTAATATTGTAAATGTGTCCCGTCGCCTCCAGGTTCCCATTAAAGGGATAGTTCAGGTGTTTCTCAGTGTGGTTGTATGAGCTACTTCTCCATAGTCACTCTACAGTAGATGGAGCAGCAGCTAAACACATTTTAGACCCCTAAAATAATCAATATCAGTTTAAGTTTACGCTATTTCTTATTTTTTATTGACAAGATAATAATATACAAAGAACTCGAGGAAATAGAAGCAGCACATACAGAAAAGATACGACACAAATACACATGAGAACTATAAAATACCATATTACATTAAACAATTGCATAAAAAATTTAATAAATAATAATAAAAACAGGAGAACACACCGAGACACATGTATATGTATATATATATGTATTTTAGGGCTGTCAATTGATTACATTTTGTGTTAATTGATTTCCAATAATAAATATACATTATATAAATATACATATTTTACATAAAGCAGCATATTTGTCCACTCCCATGTTGATAAGAGTATTAAATACTTGACAGATCTCCCTTCATTTTGAACAGATAAGAAAATGTTCCATTCATTTTTGATTAATGCAATTAAATATTTTAATCGATTCACAGCTCCAATTTTTACACTCTGAGAAAAGAAAAAATATGGAGAATGTTTTCTTAGTAGTTTTTGTTATACTGTTGATTTATACTGTAGATGTCATCCCCATTGCCATGACAACATCATCAGAACAACATAGTCACGTGATTCTCAAAGTCTCAGAGAAGAAAACTCAATACGTCTTGAAATATACATATTGATCATCATCATCCTTCATTATCCGTCGTTATCCATCATCAATCATCATCACCATCACCATCATCATTATCATACATCATCATCACCATCACCATCAACATCATCAACATCCATCATCATCCATCAGGAACATCATCCATCATGAACATCATCCATCATCAACATCATCCATCAACATCATTATCCATCAACATCATCATCAACATCATTATCCATCAACATCATCTATCAACATCATTATCCATCAACATCATCATCAACATCATCCATCAACATCATCTATCAACATCAACATCATCCATCAACATCTTCATCATCCATCATCAACATCATCATCCATCAACATCATTATCCATCAACATCATTATCCATCAACATCATCTATCAACATCAACATCATCATCCATCAACATCATCATCAACATCATCATCCATCAACATCATTATCCATCAACATCATCTATCAACATCAACATCATCATCCATCAACATCATTATCCATCAACATCATTATCCATCAACATCATTATCCATCAACATCATCTATCAACATCAACATCATCATCCATCAACATCATCTATCAACATCAACATCATCATCCATCAACATCATCATCAACATCATCATCCATCAACATCATTATCCATCAACATCATCATCAACATCATTATCCATCAACATCATCTATCAACATCATTATCCATCAACATCATCATCAACATCATCCATCAACATCATCTATCAACATCAACATCATCCATCAACATCTTCATCATCCATCATCAACATCATCATCCATCAACATCATTATCCATCAACATCATCATCAACATCATTATCCATCAACATCATCTATCAACATCAACATCATCATCCATCAACATCATCATCAACATCATCATCCATCAACATCATTATCCATCAACATCATCTATCAACATCAACATCATCCATCAACATCATTATCCATCAACATCATTATCCATCAACATCATTATCCATCAACATCATCATCCATCAACATCATTATCCATCAACATCATTATCCATCAACATCATCATCAACATCATCCATCAACATCATCTATCAACATCAACATCATCATCCATCAACATCATCATCATCAACATCATCCATCATCATCATCAACATCATCATCCATCAACATAATTATCATCCATCATCAACATCATCCATCATCATCATCAACATCATCTATCAACATCATCAATATCACCATCCATCAACATCTTCATCATCCATCATCAACATCATCCATCATCAACATCATCCATCAACATCATCCATCAACATCATTATCATCATCCATCAACATCATCCATCATCATCAAAATCATCCATCATCAACATCATCCATCATCATCAAAATCATCATCCATCAACGTCATTCATCATCAACATCATCATCCATCATCATCATCAACATCATCATCCATCAACATCATCTATCAACATCATCATCATCATCAACATCATCCAACATCATCCATCAACATCATCATCATCCATCATCATCATCATCATCAACATCGTCCATCAACATCAAAATCATCATCCATCAACGTCATTCATCATCATCATCCATCATCAACATCATCATCATCATCAAAATCATCATCCATCAACGTCATTCATCAACATCATCATCAACATCATCCATCATCAAAATCATCATCCATCGTCATTCATCATCAACATCATCATTCGTCATCAACATCATCATCATTCATCATCATCTATCATCATCTTCTTCATCAACATCATCCATCATCATCATCATCATCAAAATCATCATCCATCGTCATTCATCATCAACATCATCATCATTCGTCATCATCCATCATCATTCGTCATCAACATCATCAACATCATCATCCATCATCAACATCATCATCATTCATCATCATCTATCATCATCTTCTTCATCATCATCATCCTCATCATCTCTCTGCACAGAGACCTTCACTGGTAAAACCTTCAATGGGAGTTCACCTCCAGTACTTATAAATGGAAACATCCTCTCAGTGAAAGTGTGTGTGAAGGTGTGTATGTGTGTGTCCGTATCAGGATCAGAGAACGACAGTTTTCCTTCGTTCCAGTCCAGATTCACTCTGATCGTCTGGGGCTTATTCTGCACTACGAGAACAGAAGGTAGACGTGATGGAGAGACTGTTCCATATTCACCTGACCAGAACCATATTATCCATAATCCAGACTGTATGAGTCCCTTCCTCTGGACAGACTCTGCTAACACACCCAGTGACCAGTCTGTATTATCTCCAACCTGGACATCCCAGCTGTGAGTCCCTGAGTTAAAGCCCTCGGAGCCCAGGACAGACCAGTAATCATCAATCCTCTCTGGATTATCAGGAAGCTGCTGTTCCTCTCCTCGTCTCACACTGGTCAGATCTCCAGACAGGATGAGTTCTGGACCAGCAGTGTTTGGGTCCAGAATCACAGGAGTGTGGGAGACCATGTCCTTCATCTTGTACCAGATGTTGAAGGTGAGGTTGCCCAGGTGTTCGGCCTGGTCCATCAGAGCTCCTGAGTCCAGCTGTGGATCCTCCAGCAGGGGGCGCTGCTCTACTCTTTCCAATGCAGCCTTGTAGTTGAGCAGGAACGAGACGTCTTCGGCTCTCAGCTCGTCCTCTGTGGCTCTGACTGCGTCTGAAAGAGCTGCTATCTCTCTGCTCACAGCCTCCATCTTCTCCTTCATCACCTGACTCTTCTGCTCCTCTTCCTCCCTCAGTGCAGCCATGCTGGCCTCCTCTTCCTCTTCTAGAAACTGGTGAAGCTTCTTAAACTGCTCCTTAATCTGCGTCTCTGTGTGTCGGGCCTGGACCTTCAGGTGATCTGATGTTTCATCAAACATCACTTTAACTTCTTCAAAAACCTTTAACTTCTCCTTTAAGGGCTCCAGAGTTTCCTGAAGTTTCTTCTTGTGTCGTCGTGCAGCTTCATCGATGGGTCTGATTCTATGGTTGGTGTGTTTTTCTGAATCCCTGCAGATGTGACACACCGGCTGCTGATGGTCCAGACAGAAGAGTTTGAGTTTCTCAGAGTGCAGACTGCAGAGAGCCTCTGAAGCTCTCTGAGCTCTCTCCTGTAGGAACCTCTCACACAGGTTCTTTAAAGCAAAGTTAGGAGGCATTAAGTCCTTTGAATGTCTTCTTTTACAAACTGGACACTCCTGGACGTGTTTCTCTGTCCACCAGCTCTGCAGACAGACTTTACAGAAGCTGTGGCTACATGACAGCATGACAGGATCTTTAAAGATGTCGTGGCAGACAGTACAGCAGAGATCATCCTCTAATGTGGACGCCATTTAGACTCCGAGTGAAGCTGAAAACACAGCAGGCAGACGGCTCAGCCACTCCCTGTTCCCTGAAAGTTACTTTTACTTTGAGTCTTTGTTCTTGTAAAAGTCTTGTTCACTTTGTGGATTCAGCAGCTGGTTGAAGTGGTGGTATCCCAATATTTCCAGTATTCCCAGTATTCCCTCCTGTAGATGTCATCTCTGTGGAAGTGGTGGTTTTGGTCTGAAGGTGAATCTTATCGTCTGTCTCAGTGTGTGTGTTTGTATCTGTGTCATCTCAGTGAGGCAGAATAATAACCTGTTTTCCTGGTTTGTCTCAGGTGAGTCAGTTGATGGGCGGAGCTTCATCATTCCAGTGTGTTTGCATGTAGAGGAGCAAGTAGTAGCAAAGAATAAGAAGAATCCTAATTCTGTAAATCAATAAATAACCTATGAGTGTGAGAGTGTGAATGCACATATCTTTCAAAGGACAGCCTTTGAAACACACATTTTTTACCTTATTTTGTACCTTAAAGGAAGTATTTAATCCTCTTATCAACATGGGAGTGGACAAATATGCTGCTTTATGCAAATGTATGTATATATTTATTATTGGAAATCAATTAACAACACAAAACGATGACAGATATCATCCAGAAACCCTCACAGGTACTGCATTTAGCATAAAACAATATGCTCAAATCATAACATGGCAAACTGCAGCCCAACAGGCAACAACAGCTGTCAGTGTGTCAGTGTGCTGACTTGACTATGACTTGCCCCAAACTGCATGTGATTATCATAAAGTGGGCATGTCTGTAAAGGGGAGACTCGTGGGTACCCATAGAACCCATTTACATTCACTGATCTGGAGGTCAGAGGTCAAGGGACCCCTTTGAAAATGGCCATGACAGTTTTTCCTCTCCAACATTTAGCGCAAGTTTGGAGCGTTATTTAACCTCCTCCGTAACAAATGGGGGGCTCGTCCGAGATATGATTGATATGTTAACTTTGACGGCCTAATAAATGTAAACTGTACAGCATGTTCATGAAGTACATGTGAAATTTTAAGTTTAGCGTAAGTTTGGAGCATTATTTAACCTCCTTCACTCATTGGTTGGTACCGATGGATTCTTTAGGTTTTCTAGTTTCATATGATACCAGTATCTTACGCGTTATTATCGCGTTAACTTTGACAGCCCTAGTGTCAACACCACACCCCATAATCCCACACCTTTGTCACTGAAAGGTCACTCCCCACCGTGCATGGTGACGTGGCGGCGCAGGTGGCTGCCGGAGATGAAGGTTTTGCCGCAGTACGAACACCTGAACTGTTTGCAGTCCGTGTGGACGGTCATGTGGACCTTCAGGGATCCTGACTGGGCGAAGCGTTTCCCGCAGTGGACGCAGCCGTAGCGTTTCTCTCCGGTGTGGACGCTCTGGTGGCGCTTCAGGTTGCTGGAGTCAGAGAAGCGCTTGCCGCAGAGCACGCAGACGAACGGCTTCTCGCCGGTATGGACCCTCATGTGGGTTTTCAGGTTTTTCAGGCAGGCCAGAGTCTTACCGCAGCAGTTACAGACAAACGTCCTCTCACCGCTGTCCTCCCTGCCGACACCATCCTGAGGTCTCCACCTGTCCCGCCTGACGAAAGCATGGAGTCTCGCCGTCATCCCTTTCCTGGCAGGAAGCTGAGGCTCGTCTGCGGGTAACGGCGCCCTCTGCTGGTTGCTGTGGAGACCTGCAGGCTGCTGGTGCTCTGGTGTGGACAGACTCGCCTCGCCGATGGTGAAAGGGAAGCTGCTGCTGCCTGAATCCGACGCAGCTAAAACACTCGCACCGGTGCTCAACATGTACGAGCAGCCCGGATCCTCACTCAAAGGATTCTGGGTATCGAGGGAGCCATGTTGGAGCTGTGGCTCGTACATCAGGCAGTCGTAACTGCTGGTGTCTGACCTCTGGCTGGTGTTGAGGGTTTCTTGGACGGACACGGAGGTGGAGCTTACTTCCCCGCTCACCCACAAAAGAGAGGAGCCGCCACCTTCGTCCGGTACTTCCTGTTTGGTCAGCGGGGGCGGGGCTTCTGTCTCCGTCGTTTGTCCGTCAACAACACAACAAAAGTCTTCTGGAGAGAAAGAAAAGCAGAATGTTTAGTTAGTAGTTTAGTTAGCTAGCTGGTTAAGTATAGTTAACTAGTTAGGTAATGATTCATTTGGTATTATGGCCCAGATCTTCCACATTGATCCAGCCCCCACATGGACTGATGGTCTGAGGACGGTCCACATGAGGGCCAGACTGCAGCTTAGCACACGTTGTATTAAATCGAAGAACGCCTGCGATGATTGGCTGCGAGCAAAACCAGACAAATGACTACAAATTGACTGGAGACCTTTCGGTACGACCTGGTACTGGGTTATTTTTCTTAAAGGTACTAAAACTGTTCTTACTGTCCTGCTCAGACTGGGACCAGGACTCTTCGTCGTCCTCCACTTTGATGACTGCGGTCGTCAGTTTGGTCGACTCGCCCGCAGCCGGCTGCGGTCAGAGAACGGAGAGAGAATGAAGCAGTGAAAGAGGAAAACAGTAATCTAACATCCCTGCTGCTCTGCTCACCGTCACCTGGGTGCCATCATGTCCAGAATCTGAGGACGCATCGGGGTCTCCACACCGCAGAGTCTCCTGGTTGGACGCTCTGGACCGCGCCGCCTCACCTGGGAGAGGTACAGTAGGTCATCATGACACTTTATATAGTTATGGATCGTACAAAAATACAGCTGTGTTTATCTATAACAAGGGCTACAAGTATATACAAGTATACTTTACAGTGTACTTTCATAAACTATAAAGTGGGCTACAAGTATATACAAGTATACTTGCCGTATAAAATCTATTAAACTAGCAGTTTACTGAGAGTACACTTTACAGTGTACTTTAAAGTGTACTTTCATAAACGAAGTGGGCTACAAGTATAAAACTTGTAAACTATCAGTATATCTATAATATAGTTGCAGTGCAACTGATATTAGTATACTTATTACATAAGTACACTTGGGAATATACTAGAACTATACTTAAGTTTCCTTAGTAAAATAAACTTGAAGTATACTTCTTTTTTGTGAGGGAAGGTTTTGGATGGAGGTCTTGTACTTTTCATATTGTGGTATTTTATACTTTTACTACAGTAAACGGTCTGGGTAATAGTTACACGGCTGCTTATTTGAATTACTTTCATAAACTAAAAAGTAGGCTACAAGTATATAACTAACAGTACACCTATACGTTTACTTGTAGTATAGTTCATAATATAGTTTCAGTACAAAATACAACTTGAATGGAAACTAGTTGTGTCCTCACAGTTTACTACTCTTACATTTAAAGCATACTTTTATAAACTAAAAAGTGGGCCAATTTAGTCCCAAAAAGTATTGAAGTAGTACTCAAAAGTATACTATTAGTACACTGATATTAGTAGACTTGTATTGTGGTATTTTATACTTTTACTACAGTAAACTGTCTGAGTAATAGTTCCACGGCTGCTTATTTGACAGGGAATTATTCTATATTATATTATTATAATATTATTATTATTATAGTACTCAAAGTATACTATTAGTACACTGATATTAGTATATTTGTACTTTTCATATTGTGGTATTTTATACTTTTACTACAGTAAACGGTCTGAGTAATAGTTCAATAGTTCAGTAATAGTAATAGTGAATTATAATCATAACGGTTATTATACCTGTAGGTGTTCTGCTTCTCCTGGACCCGTTGCCCAGGTGATGAGCAGGTAGCTGAGGCGGCGCGGTGCCGCTAGCGGTGGCGGTGGTCGCGGTACCGCTAGCGGTGGCGGTGGCGGTGGTCGCGGGGCCGCTAGCGGTGGCGATTGACGCGGTGCCGCTTGCGGTGGCGATTGACGCGGTGCCGCTTGCGGCGGCTCTGGCCGTGGCCGCCGCGGCTCGCACGGCGCTCGTCCGGGCGTTCCGGAGCTCCGTGAGCCGCAGTTTCCTCCGCAGCACATCGTTCTCTTTGCGGCTGCGGCTGATCTCCAGCTGCAGCAGCGAGTAGCCTTCATCCACCAGCTCGCAGATCTCCGCCACCGCTGTGTTCGCCAGGACCTCCATGATGGAGGCGAGCTGCTGGTGCAGCGCAGCGGCCGGAGACATGTTTAATACTAATAATACTACTACTAATGATAATAATACCTCACAGCGCGTGTTGGAACAGGTTTTAGATTCCCACCTGATGTAAACAGACCCGACACAAACCCGGAAGTGATGGAGGGAAACAACGACGTCACGCAACCCGCAGTGCGCATGCGCAGAGTATCAGTTTACATTATTTATCTAGTGCAGAGGTCAGGGGTCAGGGGTCAGCAACCTTTACTATCAATAAAGACATTTTAGGCAAAAAATAAAATAAAAAAATCAGTCTGGAGCCGCAAAACATTTAATCATTGTGATGAAGGTAACACAGTTTATAGTCTAAGTATATAGAATATCAGTCTAATGCAGTGAGGGCCAAAGAGACAATGTACTACGGAGCATTAGGGCCACATTGAGGGAAAAAACATCTGAGATTTACAGAATAAAGTCAGAATATTACGAGAAAAAGAGGCGTAATATTACGAGAATAAACTTTACGAGAAAAAAAGTTGTAATATCACGAGAATAAAGTCATAACTTTACGAGAAAGTCATTTTATGAGAAAAAAGTCGTAACTTTCCGAGAAACAAAATAAATAACACGTAAAATTACTACTTTATAATATGACTTTTTCTCGAAATCTCAGATTTTTTTTTTCCGTCAATGTGGCCCTAATACTCCGTTGTACCGTCGTACCATAGACCTACAACAATGATAAATAAAAATGAAAATGTAAACAAAAAACAGTTATTCATTGCCACTAATTTTTTTTTTTAAATCCACAGGGAGCCGCTGGAGAGGAGCTGAAGAGCCACATGTGGCTCCAGAGCCGCTAGTCTAAAATATATTCCAGTTTGACAACAACGTGCACGTTCACGCACCCGAGAAAAGCTCAGTTTAAAGTTGATATTATATCTGAAGCTCTTAAATCCAGTCCGACCTCAAACACGTTTATTTAGAGCAAGATTCAACTCTATAATGACTGACTTGCATTAGATTTAACAAACATTATGTTTAATCTTTTGGTCTGAAATGTCAGTGTTCATGATGCTTTTATTGCCCAAACAGCAGTCAAACCCAAATATAAAATAAAATAAATGGGAGCTGGACCCAGAGAACTTTTGCTTAATAATTACTATTTTAAATCTTATAAATCTTTGTAGTCACTATGCATCTCTCTGTACATCATTGACGCTTGCCCGCTCCACAGTCTAAAAGGAGGGTAAGTCACCCTCCATACAGCAGACCAGGAGGCAACTGCCTGGCTCGAGGACTTTGCATTCGCTAAATAAATAAATCTCTCTGTAGTCGCTTTGTGCCTCTTTGTAGGTGTGTGTTAGCTCTGCTGCTGGGCGCTGACGTTGCACTGGAACAAACAATTGACTTTCAAATTAAACTCGTGAGCTTGTGTTTACAACACGGGAAGTCGTGTACACGATATGCTTGGCTCAAGTGGTTAAGTCGTGAAGAACACCGCTGTTCCTGTCGGAGTCTAGAAGATACAGAGGCTAACGATTTAGCAAGCTAGCTAGCGGGTAACACAATGCAGTAAATGTAAAGACATAATGACGGAGGAGAAAGATGAGGTCGTTGGGAATATCAACATTTTCCTCAGACAGATTATAAAATTACAAAATATTAACTTATTAGGTACCGAGAAATGAACTTCCAAGGCCTCCGCCATTTCTGACAACGTCAACAAACACGTCACAACTCGGAGCTTTCAGAAACTTTTTACTTACGAGGTTGTGAATACGTCGAGGGGGGCCTTCATGTGAACACGGTAAATCGGCTGAAAAACCCCAACACGGGCAGACTAGAGCCGACGGTGCGGGACACACCGCGAATACTAGACCGACAGACGCTCACCGACAGCCGACCGTCGTCTTTGTGTTTCAGGGCCTGAACCCGACAGTCACATCATCTATATCTATATATAGCTGCTGCTGTTAACAGCACAATTAGTAGTTAATAAATACTAAAATCATAGTTACTGCTGATCTTGACTTGAGTTCTGATCAGACGACTACAACTCTGTACAACTTTAAATAACTTTAAACACCATAAATACCTTCTGTGACAGGTAACAAATCTGTTTTTACAAAAAAACAAAGAACACCGGATACAAAACAATTTGAGTGTTAGTTTTATTAACCAAGAATGACACATGAGAATCTGCAAGACACTCATACAGAGATACTATTAACTCTTTTTCATGAAATGCTTTTTGACCTGTACACTACAGAGGCAGAGCTCACTAGAAACTTAGCAAACATTAAGTTTCACTCCAAAAATAAATAATGATTATAATAAATTAGATGCTGATGATTATTTGATCTTTTAAGCATTAAAAAACTAAAAACTAAAATGTCCTCAAACGTCTTGTTTTTGTCCGATCAACACGCCAGAGATGATCAGTTTATCATAATGTTCAGAGATATCACATTTGAGAAGCTAGAAGAATCAAATGTTAACGATTATGAAAATAGTTCTTAATGCATTTTCTGTCATTCGATTAACTGATTAATAGATTTTAAATGTTGCAGCTCAAAGTAAAGCTCATTCTTAAAAGAGGACACTTTAATTCTTTTTTAAAAACCTTTTGGTAAAACTCATTTTTGAATGTCCAGTAACTTTTCTTCTTTTTTTTAAAACGGGATATTTACAGAACATTTTGTAGGTGAAAGCCACACATGCGTTCACTCAGGTGTTCTCGTGACATTTCTTCATGTGCAACTTGAGGCTGTATTTGACGATGAAGCTCCTGGAGCAGAGCGTGCAGGCGTACGGCCGCTCCCCGGAGTGCACGCTCAGGTGCGACTTCAGGTGAGCCGACTGGGTGAACTTCTTGCCGCACTGGCTGCAGGTGAACGGCTTCTCGCCCGTGTGGATCCGCATGTGAACTTCCAGGTTCTGAGACGTGGCGTACGTCCTGGAGCAGACGGCGCACACGAAGCGCCTCCCTCGGGCGCTCCCCGGCTGCCCGTCACAGAGCTGAGGTTGACCCGATTGGTCCCTGTAGTGGGCGAAGTTCATCATGTCGTCGTCGTCGTACTCGAACGCAGAGTTGCTGTTTTCAGACAGCTGGCAGTCTGTGGAAATGGAGCCTGTGACGCTGATCATCTTGAGCCCGAAAGCGTCGCCGTCCAGGTTTTCGTTTTGGTGAAACTGAGCGAAAGCCAACTGACTTTTTGACTGTTTGGTCCACGTCAGGCTGAGATCTAGTTCCCTGCTCGTAGGAGACTCCATCAGAGCGCCGTTACCGAAATACGCCTGTCTGTTGGAGCTGGAAGGGACCGGCGAGCAGTCCTGGTGGACCAGCTGGACGTCCGGGTCCATCTGCGAGGAGTAGGAACAGACCGACTCGCCGGCCTCCATCTCATCATCGCCGCCGAAATGGCCGGAGCAGCCCGGCTCGCTGCGAGGAGGAGAGTCCAGAGTGTAGACGGTCACGCTCTTCTTCTGCGTCCCGGCGGTTCTCAGCGCGAGCGGCTCGGAGGACGACTTCCTGTCGGCCTCTTCGCTTCCCGGCCAGAGTCTCTTCACGCTCCGGCTGACGGGCGTCGACGTGGCGCACTCTCTGGTCGCGGCCGTCCCGCCGTCAGCAGGCGTTTTGTTATCTGGAAGAAAAAGACAAAATGCGTCACAACGCTGGAAAAACATATTTCAGTTTACTGGTTTTCACTTTACGGCCCAAGTGGGGAAGATATTCTGACCAGTTATGCATCACAGCGATGAGAGTTTAGCAAACACAGGAACTTTAGACCATGCACGATATATCGTTCAAATAGGGCCGTCAATGTCTTCTATATTTTATTTATTAAAAACTGTGCGTGACGTTTACACTCACCTTCCTCAAAGGTGTCGTTACTGTCCGAGTCTTCGTCTTTGATCAACACCACGTCTGGAATCTGGAAACAATTTAATTAATGTAAGAATGAATACAGCCACCAGAGCAATAACACTAATGTTCAATAAAATTAAATAATAATAAATTAAAACATCCAGGCAAATAATTGATCTTAAAATATTAAATTTTTGTATCAAAATAATGACAAACTTTCTTGAAATAATGACTTGGTATATCAAAATAATGAGTTTTTATCTTAAAATAATGACTTATTATCTCAAAATAATGAGTTTGTATATACAAATAATGATAAACTTTCTCAAAATAATGAGTTGGTATCTCAAAATAATGAGTTTGTATAACAAAATAATTACAAACTTTCTTGAAATAATGACTTGGTATCTCAAAATAATGTGTTTGTATCTTAAAATAATGAGAAACCTTCTCTAAATAATGACTTATTATCTCAAAATAATGACTTATTATCACAAAATAATGAGTTTTATATCAAAATAATGAAAAACTTTCATGAAATAATGACTTGATATCTCAAAATAATGTGTTTGTATTTTAAAATGAGTTTTATATCAAAATAATGAGACACCTATCTTAATAGTGACTTATTATCTCAAAATAATGAGTTTATATCTCAAAATAATGAGTTTATATCTCAAAATAATGAGTTTATATCTTAAAATAATGAGTTTATATCTTAAAATAATGAGTTTATATCTTAAAATAATGAGTTTTATATCAAAATAATGTGTTTGTATTTTAAAATAATGAGTTTTATATCAAAATAATGAGAAATCTTCTCTAAATAGTGACTTATTATCTCAAAATAATGCGTTTGTATCTTTTATCTTATTATTGATGGTTCTAATAAGCTGATGAGAAGCTGTTTCCGGAGGTAAAGAAGAAGCCAGGCCGGCTTTGTGTTCACCTCCTCCTGCAGCACCACAGCGTCTCCTCCGTCTCCTCCGGGAGCGGCAGCGGCAGGACCGATGTCTCGCTGCCGCTGCTGCGGTGTTTCCGCCCGTTGTGCGCCCTCGGCGGACGAGGCGAACTCCGGTTCTGCCGCCTCCTTGCCGCCCCCCCGGACCACTATGGACTCGATGAGGTGCAGCTTCTTCTTCAGGTCCTGGTTCTCCTGGTAGCTGCGGCTGATCTCCGTCTGCAGCACCGCGTAGCGTTCGTCCAGCAGCGCGCAGATCTCCGCCACCGCCGCTCTGCTCAGCGCCTCCATGACGGCGGAGAGCTGCCGCTGAAGCGCCATGCCGCTCAACACCGACATCCCGCCGCTCCACGCAGAACCGGACCGAACCGGACCGGACCGACAAAGCGCTGAACTGGCAACACGGAGCTCCCTCAGGCCCTCACACACACACACACCGTGATGTCGGTAACGGAGCCGCTCACCGGATCTGTTCGGATATTAAAACCTCCGACGCTGCGCTCCGCTCCGGTACAAAGACCAGAACCGAGCCGCTGCTTCCGCCCGATTCACTTCCGGAATATCACTGCTGACTTCAAAATAAGAGCCTGTTGTTATGGTTGTGACTGGTGTTCCCAGGAGGAGGAACACAAACACTGAGATTTCGAGAATGAGTCATAAGTTTATGAGAAAAAAGTCATATTACAAGAATAAAGTCATAACTTTACGAGAAAAAATCGTAATATTACGAGAATAAAGTCATAACTTTACGAGAAAAAGTCGTAATATTCCGAGAAAAATGTTGTAAAATTGTAATTTAATGAGAATAAAGTCTCGCACTACCGGAATATCACCGCTGACTGCAAAATAAGAGCCTGTTGTTATGGTTGTGACTGGTGTTCCCAGGAGGAGGAACACAAACCCACACAAACACACGAATACACACACACACACACACACACACACAAAAAAAAAAAACTGAGATTTTGAGAATGAAGTCATAAGTTTATGAGAAAAAGGTCGTAATATTACGAGAATACATAACTTTATAAGAAAAGTCATAATATTCTGAGAAAAAAGTTGTAATTTAATAAGAATAAAGTCATAACTTTATGAGAAAAGTCATAATATTCTGAGAAAAAATCGTAATATTATGAGAATAAAGTCATAACTTTACGAGAATAAAGTCATAATCTTCTGAGAAAAATGTTGTAATGTAATGAGAATAAAGTCTCGCATTACCGGAATATCACTGCTGACTCGAAAAATAAGAGCCTGTTATGGTTGTACTGGTTATTCCCAGGAGGAGGAACACAAACACACACACACACACAAAAACCCCTGCGATTTCGAGAATAAAGTCATAACTTTATGAGAAAGAAAGGCGTAATTTAATGAAAATAAAGTCATATCTCAAGAAAAAAAAGTCCTAATATACCGAGAAAACAGTCATAACTTTACCAAAAAAAAGTTATAATATTACAAGAATAAAGTCTCGCACTACCGGAATATCACTGCTGACTTCAAAATAAGAGCCTGTTGTTATGGTTGTGACTTGTGTTCCCAGGAGGAGGAACACACACACTGATAATAAAGAATAAATAGATTAAAAGAAAAAAACATCAGGCAGATGATACAAATAGGTAGATTAAAAATAAATACAATAATAAATAGGTCGATAAAATACGACAGAGTATATTCCCCACATTTAGGGAAAAAAAAGAGATTTTGAGAATAAAGTCCTAATATGAGAATAAAGTCATGACTTTATGAGAATAAAGTCATAAGTTTACGAGAAAAAAAGTCGTAATATTACGAGGTCCGTGTGGTTCTTATAAACGCAGTTTCTTGCACAATCTTTTCCTGATACTGATGATAATACGACGGAGTAATAGGACCACGTTGAGGGGAAAAAAAATCAGAGATAATTTCCTCCTCAACAAAAGAGGCAGTATCCTCCAGTTAGGTTTAAGTTTAAATCTCTTGAATATCTGCAGCTGCATGAAGCTGCCAGTTGAGCCTGGAACCAGTCAGCTGCTGTTTCTCTGTGCTTCTATTGTGTGAAAGGCGTTTGTTAGTGATTCTATTGGACATTGTGTGTTGGGACAGAGAACAGTCCAACAAAGACAGACAGACAGACCGACAGGACACATACAGCCTAGTGTCTGACAGGCAGCTCAGTGAGGACATAAATCCTACTGGATTTTTTGAGACCGATATTGATATTTGAGTTTTTTTTATATATGTAGATATGTAGTAAGCAAGAAGTTATACAGTGTAAACATAAACCTGTCAGGGATCTCCGGAGGAAAAACGATATAATGGAGACATTTCTCTACTGATAATTTAGGTTTCTGACTGGCCAAATATCTGCAATTTACTAGCTGATATCAGCCTGCTCAGCCTATTCGACTGTTGTAAGACCATTAAATAGGCGTCATCAGTCGCTATAAGCCCCATAGATCTGGGTCAATAGCCCAAAGAAGTTGTAGTTTTGTTGCCTAAACCTAAAGAAGTTGTAGTTTTATTGCCTAAACCTAAAGAAGTTGTAGTTTTGTCTCCTAACCCTAAAGAAGTTGTAGTTTTGTTGTCTAAACCTAAAGAAGTTGTAGTTTTGT
Organism: Sebastes fasciatus; assembly: GCF_043250625.1. Taxonomy (NCBI): domain Eukaryota; kingdom Metazoa; phylum Chordata; class Actinopteri; order Perciformes; family Sebastidae; genus Sebastes; species Sebastes fasciatus. Next base: position 3,036,189 of record NC_133805.1, read on the forward strand.
TGCCTAACCCTAAAGAAGTTGTAGTTTTGTTGTCTAAACCTAAAGAAGTTGTAGTTTTGTTGCCGAAACCTAAAGAAGTTGTAGATTTTGCCTAAACCTAAAGAAGTCGTAGTTTTGTTATCTAAACCTAAAGAAGTTGTAGTTCTGTTGCCTAAACCTAAAGAAGTTGTAGTTCTGTTGCCCAAACCTAAAGAAGTTGTAGTTTTGTTGTCTAAACCTAAAGAAGTTGTAGTTTTGTTGCCTAAACCTAAAGAAGTTGTAGTTTTGTTGCCTAAACCTAAAAAAGTTGTTTTATTAACTAAACCTAAAGAAGTCGTAGTTTTTTTGTCTAAACCTAAAGAAGTTGTAGTTTTAATGACTAAACCTAAAGAAGTTGTAGTTTTAATGACTAAACCTAAAGAAGTTGTAGTTTTGTTGCCTAAACCTAAAGAAGTTGTAGTTCTGTTGCCTAAACATAAAGAAGTTGTAGTTTTATTACCTAGACCTAAAGAAGTCGTAGTTTTATTGCCTAAACCTAAAGAAGTCGTAGTTTTTTTGTCTAAACCTAAAGAAGTTGTAGTTTTAATGACTAAACCTAAAGAAGTCGTAGTTTTATTGCCTAAACCTAAAGAAGTTGTAGTTCTGTTGCCTAAACCTAAAGAAATTGTAGTTTTATTTGTGGATCTACTAATCGTTTCAGCACTAATTCAATGCTGACTTTGACTTGTTTCTTGCACAGAGATTCAGTCTCTACTGGCTTCTTCTAGTCTGTAAAATTATTCGTGTCTAGAGTAACACTGGTTCTACACAGGTTCAGGGCACCTCGTTGAGCCTTACACTAACATTTAGCATCTGATTATAAGCAAAGCAAACACTGAATGAAGCAAATCAGATTGCACGCTTTTAATTCCACCAACCAATAAACATTCACATGCTTCTCAAAGGTGTTGGCTCTCTACAGGAATCCCTTTCACCGTGGCTCTAACCATAGATATATACTGTATGTATATACACGTAGACACCGCATTGACCGCTTCAGCCCGCTGCTGCGATACGTCAACGTCGCCGCCATATCGGGGATATGGCACATATTGGGGATATGGCACATATTGGGGATATGGCACATATTGGGGATATGGCACATATTGTAAATTTCAAGTTTTAAACACAATATTATGTTACCTAAAAATAACAAACGCTAGCTAGCTCCTATCTGATGAAGATCTAAAAGCTAACTTAAGCTTTGTCCGAGGATTAGATAACAATAACTAGCAAACTAGCTCTTATCTGATCTATGGAAGCAAATGTTTTGTAAAGATGTAACTTAAACTGTAATGTTGTTGATGTGAAACATTCTTAAAGGAAAACGTGTTATGAGAGTATGACTTTTTAAAACCATATCAACAGACAGACCGGCCGCTGATCCATGAACTGGAAGCAGTAATGTAACGTTATTGAACCGTTCACTTGTGTTTACAGACTAGCCCTGACCTCCTAATGTGGTGGCGAAGTTGACGTACGATCCAAAGGCCAATGCTGCATCTACATGTGTGTGTATATATATATATATATATGTGTGTGTATATATATATCTATATATATATATGGCTCTAACCTGAAGTACTGAAGTGGACCGAAAAGGGCCCACGTTCTTTTTGAGGTAAGAATTGTTCTGGATCAGGTCGTAGTCCCATTTAGCTTCGTGTCAGGATTCTACCAAGGCAGTTCAGATGGTTAAACGTATGTAAGGCCTGTTAAACTTAAAACAGTCAAACCTGTTGATGAGTTTTTTCAATGGAAAAAAAGCACTTTAAAAAACATCTTTAAAAGGCCTTCAACTTAAACAGATCTATTTCAATTATTAGTTCGGTAACAGCTGTAAGGTCCCGGTTAAACTATCACAGTTTGGAGCTCGGCACCTCGGTACCACGGGTGCATATACTGTATATCTCAGCTGGTCCGAGCACGGTGTCGGTGTTAAACAGCCGGATGGTGTTTCTGCTGATGGATCCTCAGGTTCTGCTTCCCGGCGAATCTCTTCCCACAGTGCTCGCAGGCGAACGGCCGCTCTCCGGTGTGGACGCTCTGGTGCGTCTTCAGGTGTCCCGACTGCGTGAAGCGCTTCCCGCACTGAGCGCAGCTGTACGGCCGCTCGCCCGTGTGAACGCGCAAGTGCGTCTCCAGGCTGCGGGACGACGTGAAGCATTTCCCGCAGTAGCTGCAGACAAAGCGCCTGTCCCTGCAGTACTGGTTCAGCTCCAAAGGGTCCAGTCCGGAGCCGCCGAGACCGAGCGCCAAGGAGAAACCCGCAACGTTCAGGTCCGACACTTTATCCAGCAGCGTCGACCGGTGCGGGACGGACACCATGCTCGGCAGGCCCTGATTGGTCCACGAGGAGCACAGGTCCAGGTCTGTGTCGTAGGGGAGCGAGCCGATCAGAGATGCGCCCCGCGTCAGCTCAGAGGTCCCGGGAGGCAGCGAGGCGGGGCTTCCTCCGGACCCGAGGAGGAACGGCTTCCTCGTCGGCGGAGCTTCGCAGTCCGACTCGGAGGCCAAGTCATACACCACATCCGAAGAGCTGCTCTCGGCGCCCCCCGCAGGGCGCGGAGACCCCGGTGCGCTGTGGTAGTCTCGATGCTCCGACGGCCCGTTACTGTTCTGATCCCACAGCCTCATGATGGCCGCCGAGGTGGAGACCGTCATCCCAGAGGGTCCTTCTTCACTGTCGTCTGTGTCTGACAGCTGCATCTCCGTTCCTTCAGACACACAAATCAACAGAGATGAAAGAAGCAGCAGTGAATTCAGGGACTAAAGACCGTCTGTCGAAATGACTATTGTTATTTATCTTTCTACATAAAACATCGGCCCTTTATTACAGTACAGACTGACATTTTATTTGACGGTCTGATCCCAACCGTAACGTGAGCAGCGTGAAAAGGCTCATTAACAAAACTCGTCTACCAGTTCACTAAAGTGACATTTTAAAGGTCCCATATTGTAAAAAGTGAGATTTTCATGTCTTTTATATTATAAAGCAGGTTTAAGTGCTATATAAATACTGTTAAACTATCAAAACGCTCAATATATGGAGAAATACACACTGTATTCAGAAATTCAGAAAGTAGAAGAGAAGGAAAAAGTGGGCGTTCTTGAACCCCAGGAGTTAATCAAAGCAGTGGGCGTTCCTGTCACGCTCAACAGAAACGCCCCTCCACGACTGCAATCAGACCCGTCTCCTGAGTTTAAGCGTTTTCCTCTCTTACCGTCCTCGTTGAGAAGCAGCTCCTCCGTGGAATCGTGGTCGTGGACCTCCTCTTTCGCCGTTTCCTCCTTTATCAGAACGACGTCCTGATCGCTCGGCTCCTCCGCGGCTCCCGTCGAAGGATCCTGAGAGTAGAAAACAACAGAATAAACAGCTGCTGTTTAGTTTACTCTTAGAGACTTTAACTTTATGGTTACAGATGTGCTGAATCAGACCTTTACAGCACAACTAACTATTCATTTTCAACAAAAACAATGTCACTTACAGAGCCACATCTGTGCACCAAACTCCCCAAAAAGCAACAGGTTCAGATTCATTTAAATAAGCAGGGAAAAATAATACGCTTGAGTTTGTGCAGTTTAAATGCAAATTACTGTCAACTTTTTCCTCAAACCATAGCGCCTGAACTGTTCTAAGATTAAATAAAAGCACCACTGTCGTGTGGACAGAGAGAATAAGTGTTCAATCAGGGGGGTCAAACCAACCTCTTTGGTTGCGGGGGTCAGCTCAGTCGACGTCTCCAACACCGGTACCCTTCCACTTCTTTTGAGATTTGCTTTCGGTTGTTTTGCCGCCGCTGCAGCTGGTAAGGCACGTTCTGGATCAAAGACAAAAACACAGTTACGATATTGGTTCCTCATGTGGGACGGAGGAGACCACCATGGGTCTTTGGAGGGGTTCTTAGTGGGTTTCCTTGATCCCAGTATGAGGTAGGCTGTAATCCCAGGTCTCACTGTATACTTTACTGCTGTATATAAGTACAAATGTTGTTCCTGCCAAATTTCTACGCGATACTGAGTCAAACGTATCGGAACAAATTCACTACTTAAATTAGGAAGGAGACGGTTCTATGAACAGTTTTCCAGTGGAGTTTGGTGTAGCCAGGAATCAGCAACCGGCGTCTCTTCAGCTCCTCTCCAGAGGCTCCCTGTGGAGTTATAGAAATGGAAATGAATAACTGTTTTTTATTTATCATTGTTGTAGGTCTACGGTACGACGGAGGATTAGGGCCACATTGAGGAAAATAAATAAATCTGAGATTTAGAGAATAAAGTCATAATATTATAAAGTAGTAATTTTACGTGTTATTTTTTTTCTTTCTCGTAAAGTTATGAAATTATTCTCGTAATATTATGACAGTGAAAGTTGCTGAGCCCTGGGTGTAGATAACAGCAGTTGTTGCTTAGCCCTGGGTGTAGATAACTGCAGTTGGTGCTGAGCCCTACATGTAGATAACAGAAGCCAAGCCCTGAGTGTAGATAACAGCAGCTGAGCCCTGACTGTAAATAACTGCAGTTGGTGCTGAGCCCTGGGTATAGATAACAGCAGCCGAGCCCTGAGTGTAGATAACAGCAGCCGAGCCCTGAGTGTAGATAACAGCAGCCGAGCCCTGAGTGTAGATAACATCAGTTATCGGAGCCCTGGATGTAGATTACAGCAGTTGTTGCTGAGCCCTGAGTGTAGATAACAGCAGCTGAGCTCTGGGTGTAGATAACAGCAGCTGAGCCCTGGGTGTAGATAACAGCAGTTGAGCCCTGGGTGTAGATAACAGCAGCTGAGCCCTGAGTGTAGATAACAGCTGCTGAGCCCTGACTGTAGATAACAGCAGTTATCGGAGCCCTGGGTGTAGATAACAGCAGCTGAGCCCTGAGTGTAGATAACAGCTGTTGAGCCCTGAGTGTAGATAACAGCTGCTGAGCCCTGACTGTAGATAACAGCAGTTATCGGAGCCCTGGATGTAGATAACAGCAGTTGTTGCTGAGCCCTGAGTGTAGATAACAGCAGCTGAGTCCTGGGTGTAGATAACAGCTGCTGAGCCCTGGGTGTAGATAACAGCAGCCGAGCCCTGACTGTAGATAACAGCAGTTATCGGAGCCCTGGATGTAGATAACAGCAGTTGTTGCTGAGCCCCGAGTGTAGATAACAGCAGCCCAGCCCTGGGTGTATATAACAGCAGCCGAGCCCTGACTGTAGATAACAGCAGTTATCGGAGCCCTGGATGTAGATAACAGCAGTTGTTGCTGAGCCCCGAGTGTAGATAACAGCAGCCCAGCCCTGGGTGTATATAACAGCAGCTGAGCTCTGGGTGTAGATAACAGCAGTTGTTGCTGAGCCCTGGGTGTATATAACAGCAGCTGAGCCCTGGATGTAGATAACAGCAGTTGTTGCTGAGCCCCGAGTGTAGATAACAGCAGCCCAGCCCTGGGTGTATATAACAGCAGCTGAGCTCTGGGTGTAGATAACAGCAGTTGTTGCTGAGCCCTGGGTGTAGATAACAGCAGCCCAGCCCTGGGTGTATATAACAGCAGTTATGGAGCTCTGGGTGTAGATAACAGCAGCTGAGCCCTGAGTGTAGATAACAGCTGCTGAGCTCTGGGTGTAGATAACAGCAGCCCAGCCCTGGGTGTAGATAACAGCAGCTGAGCTCTGGGTGTAGATAACAGCAGCCGAGCCCTGACTGTAGATAACAGCAGTTATCGGAGCTCTGGGTGTAGATAACAGCAGCTGAGCCCTGGATGTAGATAACAGCAGTTGTTGCTGAGCCCTGAGTGTAGATAACAGCAGCTGAGCTCTGGGTGTAGATAACAGCAGCTGAGCCCTGAGTGTATATAACAGCAGCTGAACTCACCGGGAGTGAAGTCCATGAAGCCGCCGCTGGCCACCTCCAGCCCGCCGTAGTCCAGCTTGTTGGTGTTCCTGCGGTGCCGGTGCCGGTGCCGGTGCCGGTGAGCCATGACGTTCTCCATCAGCTGCAGCTTCCTCCTCAGGTCCTGGTTCTCCTGCTGGCTGAGGCGGATCTCCAGCTGCAGAGCGGCGGATCGCTCCTCCAGCAGCCCGCAGATCTCCGCCACGGCCGCCCGGCTCAGCGCCTCCATGATGGACGTCAGCTGACAGTGAAGCGCTTTATAACCCGACATGTTGAGACAAACAAACCGCCGAAACACGGTGCGTTCAGAGGTCCGGTCCGGTTCTTCAGCCGAGCAGCGAGTCGACCTGCCCGGGGAACTGATGGGTCGATGCTGCGGAACCGGAACGTTTGGTCGTTTGTTGTTTGTTGATAGTCGGTCTGTCTCCTCCTCTAAAAGGGGGGGGACAACTTCCGTAATGCCACTTTTCAAAGTAAAAGCTCAGCGTGGATGACAATTCAATTCAATTCAATTTATTTTTCATATAGCGTCAAATCACAACAGAAGTTATCTCAAGACGCTTTCTATATATAGAGCAGGTCTTAGACCGTACACCATAGTTTAGAGACCCAACAAGAGCCACCAAATTAGATTTTTTTAAACCGACGCTAACAAAGACAATTATATTCATTTTAATCGCTCTCAATCTGTGAGCCGACTCATTAAACAAAATAGACAATTTTACCCCATGATTATAATTATATTATTAGACAAATACCATATATAGTAGATGCAAATGATATACAAATGAATGCAATACATTTTTTTATAGCTAATGGTCACTTTGTATATTAAGATTTCACACGTTTTACTCATACTTTATTTTAAAAAATCAATACAGTAGTTAAATAAACATGTTCAAATTAAAAAAAAAATCTGCAAATTTATTTTAAAGTATAAAAATAATATAAAAGACAAAATCAAGATTTTATACAAAGCAGATGATTCCTTACTATAGATAATACTTTCTGTAGTATATTTGAAACTCGTTCCATAATGACCACCAAATTCTACTTACAACTTGTATTGAAATACATAATCCTTTATTTATTTTTATTTGCTTTAAAAGTAGAGAATCGCTATCAATCTGTGAGCCGACTGTTGATCGCTTTTCCAAAGTAGATTAATACTATTATCACAAATAAAATAAAATAAAACAAAATAAACAATTTTACCCCATGATATTAATTATATTATATATTAATTTAGACAAATACTATATATAGTAGAGGCTCATTTTGTGGATACAAAACCTCTCTTCCATTATCCAAATGATATACAATTTAATGCAATACATTTTTTTTTTGCTCTTATTTGCACTTATTTGACATCTATAGCTAATGGTCACTTTGCATGTTAAGATTTCACACGTTTTACTCATACTTTATTTTTAAAAAATCAATACGGTAGTTACATAAACATGTTCAGATCTAAAAAATAAATAAATCTGCAAATATATTTTAAAGTATCAAAATAATAATAATAAAAAAAAATCAAGATTTCATACAAAGCAGATGATTCCTTACTATAGATAATACTTTCTGTAGTATATTTGAAACTCGTTCCATAATGACCACCAAATGCTACTTACAACTTGTATTGAAATACATAATCCTTTATTTATTTTTATTTGCTTTATAAGTAGAGAAATGAATGGCCTGATTTGTAGTAGTGGTATTTCCCACAGTACGTGAATGCAGCAGCAGGTCGGTTTCTATAGCAACGCCTGACAACAACAGAGAGCAGGATGGTTCACAGTGAGTTTAACAAAGATCACAGATAGACCCAGAATAACTCTCCTTTAACAACATTTATCTGCTTTTTACTGTTGTTTATCATTGTTATGTGTAACTGATATGTTTTACTTTATATTTTTAGCTTTTCTTTTTAGCTAGGAGCTACCAACTGCTACCAATAGCTTACACTTAGCATGCAAACTTTACCAAGCCAGCAAGCTAGTCATGTTTATTTAAAACGTGAAATTGCAATAGAAATATTCTGTCCCTAAAATCTGTGAATAATGGTGATAAATAATCTCAAAATTGATTATAAAATAGCATTTTGGCCATAATCATGGAGCCCTACCTTATAGACTTTATTGATCCAGGAAATAACATATCATAACCATGGCTATGACTCATAAGATCAGATCAGATCAGATATTCCTTTATTGGTCCTGCAGTGGGGAGATGTGCAGTGCACAGCAGCAAAGGGGATAGAGCAAAAAACAAGATGCATCAGGTAACACAGTAATAAAGAGCTAAACAAAGTGTAACAAAATATGAACCATTTAAATAGAAGGAAGTGTAACAATGGGAGCAGTATATCCAGTATAAACCAGGAGCATTAATAATAACACTAATATAATATGAGTGATGATGCTGCTGTAGAAACAGAGGGACACCTCGGTTCCTCCTGGTGGTTTGTTGTGTGTTGTTAATGCACCAACGGGTTTTCTTCCAGGTATTTTTAATGTTTGACCCTTGTGTGTGTGTGTGTGTGTGCGTGCGTGTGTGTGTGCGTGTGTGTGTGTGTGTGTGTTTTGTTTTGTCCGTCCAGTCACAGAGGACATGGTCCGCCGACGGGCCGAGCACAACGAGTGTGAGATCTTCTCCCTGGAGGAAATCTCTCTGCATCAGCAGGACATCGAGAGGATCGAGCACATCGACAGGTGGTGCAGGGACCTGAGGATCCTCTACCTGCAGAACAACCTCATCCCCAGGATAGGTGAGACATCAGCCAGCAGCTCCTCCTGGGAGTTACTCAGTAAACACTGACTTAAAGCTGTTTTAGTCTATTTATAGGGAGGTCTTTAGGGGGAGATAGCAGGTCAACAGTAGATGTCACATAGAAGTGGTGAACATCATCTGAAAGCTGAGAACCTGGAGATTAATTTGAGATGAAGCTCAGCACTGAGGGTCAAGTTGTTCTAGTGTATCAGGGTTTAGAACATGATGATAGAAGTATATGATGGTCATCTCCATGCTCTATTATGTCTCAGAAGTTGTTGCAGCAAACTTTTTGGGTTGTTACCATTTGTTAAATTTTATACAGTGAGGTGAATGAAATGTCTTCTATGGGGACTAACATCATCATACATGAATACAGTTGAGCTCATTGGATCCACCAGAGTCTCAGCTTTACAGTGAGACCCAATTTATGTAATTCAAGACTGTTTAGGGACCCCAGGATGCAGAAATATTAAATTACACCATTTCAGAATAGGAGACAATAACACATTTATACTGTATTCATAAAACTGCATGTGATTATCATAAAGTGGGCATGTCTGTAAAGGGGAGACTCCTGGGTACCCATAGAACCCATTTACATTCACACATCTGGAGGTCAGAGGTCAAGAAACCCCTTTGAAAATGGACATTCACTCTAGCTTGAAGACTGAGCCGCTACAACCTCTGAAAGAAAGTAATGTTGGTCAGCTTTGAGTGTCCTCCAGTTTTAATGTAGACGTCTTTGGACAAATCACCAAATCAGTATTTACAGGGGTTTGTTTGTGTTTTGTAATTAGTTTAATAACTTACTTGCAATCGTATTTGTTCATCTAGAGAATGTGGGTCGCCTGAAGAAGCTGGAGTATTTGAATCTGGCCTTGAACAACATTGAGGTCATTGAAAACCTTGAAGGTCAGTATGTGGTGTTGTTTGGTGCTAAAGGTTAGCGCTTGATTATGAACATCGCTCCTTTCTGAAGGAATCTTGTGCTTTATTCAGTGAAAGCGTTCCAACCGGGCGGCAAATAACAATTCATTTAGTCATGTATTTATTTATTTGGATTATTCAATTAATAATTTAGCTATAAATTGTTAAACAAACCAACTAGATGAGTAAAAGAAAAAGGAGAAAACCCCCTCACAATGAAGAAGGTGGAACCTTAATGTGATGACGTCATGATGAGGTCATGATGAGGTCATGATGTGGTCACGATGAGGTCACGGTGTTAGCTGGAGGCTAAACAAAGGAAAGACTGGAGGCTAACTAACACTAGCAGTGGGCTAAAGTTACACATCTAAAATGTCCTCTTGCTGTGTTGTTGGCTGCCAGAATCCAGATATCACAACATTAGAGATGACAAACTGTGATTGGAGGCTCTAGAGCTACAATATCAGAGAGAGAGTAAATCTTGCTGATATCGGTCACGATTGTGGTTAGCAGAAGGCTAAACTATTAGCAACCCTTTCTCTCCATCTCTGAAACGCTTCTCCGATATTGTCCGACTCTCTTTCTGATTGACTTTACTGAAGGATAGTTAACTATAGACATCCAAAGATTTATACGCCCTCAACACAGAGACGGCGGGTTCTCTCAGCGTGACTGGCCCAGTGGCGCGCTTACTGTTGCGCCAGTTTGTGGAGCTTCTCAACTCCGAAATCGACAATCAAATCTACACGGTTGATTGCCAATAGAGGCAGAGTAGGGGCGGTATATTGGATAGGCGCGCCAGCACATGCACGGAACGGATCAGGCAGCTGGGATGGATTGGGCACTGATGGTACGTGTCCACCGGGGTGTTTTTTATCGCGCGGGGACGCGCCGCTTCCCAGCATTGGACGCTTGGTAGGCTGCCACTAGACACAACACACTCGGCACCTGATTGGACGAACGCCGTCCCTCCGTGGGCTGCTGCTCCCAGCTATCAAACCAGAAACGATATGGCGGCTCGTTTGGAAACTATCTTCTCTTATTTCCCGAAAATAGTTCACCGAAATGTGTTTCTGAAAACATTCGAGGCGAGAAATAATCCGCAACAGTTGAATCTTTATTTTGGATCAACAACAGTTCGTTTAAAAGATTCTCGGGCGTTTCGAGAGGCGGCGGGTCGCGTCGGACGCCCGTGATTTGCATAAAGTAGACTAGACCTCAACTTTACGCAAATGAGGAGCTCGTCGTGACGCTCCGTCTCCCAAACTGCGCCGCCACGCTACCAGAATGCATTGCACGGCTGCTTACATAGACGATGAATGGGAAGAGTGGAAAGACGGATCCTGTGGACACGTCCCAGTTTCTTCTGTAAACGTATAAACGTGGTGTTTGTGTGTTTGCTTCCCGTCTTCAGGCTGCGAGAGCCTCCAGAAGCTGGACCTGACTGTGAATTTCGTGGGCCGTCTGAGCAGCGTGGAGTCTCTGGAACACAACGTCCACCTCACAGAGCTGTTTCTGGTGGGGAACCCCTGCACTGAGCTCAAGGGCTACAGGCAGTATGTGGTGGCCGCTCTGCCTCAACTCAAGGTAACTGATGAAACACGATAGGAAAAGCGGAATGATCCTTTAAAGGGTCAGATCGGTTTGATTTTTGGATGAAGAGGCTGGTAAGAAAATGAGTGCAGTTCTGATCCAGATTCAGTGTTTTGGTTTGTCTCTGTCCTCAGTGGCTGGACGGGACGGAGATCAGCCGGTCGGAGAGGATTGGAGCCTCTCAGGGCCTGGAGGAGGTGAAGAGACGAGTCCGGGAGCAGGAGAAGGAATACCTGACGAGGAGAGCCAGGGAGAGAGAGGAGGCGCAGGGGAAGGAAGCAAGAGAGCAGGAAGGAGACGAGGAGAGGAAACCAGGCTTCGATGGCCGCTGGTACACCGACATCAACAACACAGCGTGAGTCCTAACATCAAGTCAGAAAAACAGTAATGTCCTCCTCCACTAAAGAGTCAGTTCCTCCAGCAGGTCCGTGTGATTCTTCCTTCAGAATAAACTCAGTACCTTTAACAATCTTTTCCAGGTCCTGATACGGATGATAATGTGCTGCTGATGATCCAAAAGATGAACTATTTGGTTATTTGTGAAACCTAAACTAAAGTAGAACTTCACAAGATGCTCCACGTTCCTCATTTTCACACTATTTACCCTCTAAAATAACACGTACAATTACTACTTTATAATATTATGACTTTATTCTCATCATATTATGACTTTATTCTCCTAATATTATGACTTTATTCTTGTAATATTATGACTTTATTCTCATCATATTATGACTTTATTCTCTAAAGCTCAGAATCATTTTTCTTTCCTCAATGTGGCCCTGATGCTCCGTCGTAGGATCACACTCTGCTGACTGAATTAAATTAAACTACATTGACCCGGGACAGATTAAAGTTAAATCATCATGTTGATCTCAGCTTGAAGCGTTGAAGTCACTGAATGTTTTCTGCCCCGGCAGTCGGCTGCTGGAGGAGGAGAAGGAGAACCAGGAGGCGGAGGAGAACACGGTGAGCACCGACGTGGACGATGAGCGGCGGCGAGAGAAGGAGTTCTGGCACACGCCGTGTTCATTCACCCCCGAATCTCGTCTGGAGGCTCACCGCCACCTGGAGGAGGAGAAGAAGAAGAAGGCGAAGGAGAAGTAAGTTTTCAGCATATAAGATGACTTAAAAATAACTTTTTTTTAAAATCATATTTGCTCCATTTCTACCTACTGCTGCTTTAAGTAGAGTTTTGTAGTTGTGACTCTCTGGCTGTAGTTTACCGTCTTGTCCACCGGATGTCGCTACAACACCGAGCATCGTTCCACTGAGGCCGCCGTCCACACTGACTCAGGATGAGTGGACAGGCTCGGTTTCAACAGAGCAAATCAGAATCACCTTCAGTTGCACACTGATCTCATTATCTGCTGACACATTCACCTCATGGCCAAAAGTATGTGGACACCCGTATGTGACACCTGGCTGAAGGTGATTTAGAGGCTGGATATACTGAATGTGGAAACACTATTCCCTGCTGATTATCCTTTGTGCATCACTGGGGACATTGTGTTTAATGCACGTGGCATAACTTTTGGAAAGGGTCGGTGTTTTTATTTTTTATTTTTGGAAGTTGAACCTCAGCCAAAGGGCGTGTGTTGATAAGAAGCGAAAGTCAATTGTTTGTTCCATTCATTTCCAACGTTTGATAGTAAAGGTTGCCGACCCCTGGGTTAGACAACGGCTTCAGTTCCCTGGACGTTCATCCCCAAGGTGTCGGATGGGGTGAGGTCAGAGCTGGGGAAACCATTTCTTAACGAAGCTGGAAACAGGAAAGAGACAAACAGTGCAGGAGTGTCTTCATACTTTTAGTCACATAAGGTCATATACCGAAGTACCAAAGTACCTCAGATTGGGTGTTTCACCATTTTTCATGAATATTGACGCTGCAGTGTGCCGAGGCCAAAACGTGTGCTGCCTTCTCATCCAATCACCGAGGGAGCAGATCAATCAATCGGTCACTTTATTGACCACATGGCTGAGGTTGAAGAAGTGATTTGTTTTCAGTACACGACGGAAGGAAATCATCAGTTCAACAGCAAAAAATACAGACATTAATATCAGGTTTTGACACGACAATCAGCCGGACAGACGAGAGGACGTTCAGGCCGGGGTCATCTGTCGGGTTAATGAGAAGTGTTGAGGTTCGTTACTGCAGCGGAGAACAAACTGTCCTGTTAACCGGAGGAGACGTGAGCAGGTTCAGAGGGTCGGAGAGGATTTAGCTCTGACGTTTTGTTTGTGCGTTTGTGACTAAATGAATCAGCTGGTGAGTCCGGAGGATGTCAATAATCCTGAGTGATGTACTGACGGTGTGTTTACTTGAGCTGACTGTCACTACAGTGATCGCTGTGGTAGACTAGAGGAGTAATTTAACTTTATAGGAATCTGATCGGATTAATAATGAATGCTTTTTTAAACATGTGATAGCTGCCTGAGCCAATCACACGCAAGTCGGGTTTGTGCACCAATCAAACCGCTGCATGTTTCAGACTGGTTGGTAGTGAATCTGCAAAGTATTTGTTAGCCCGCTACGAGCTACAGGTTGCGTTACTTGTCCTGAACTTTTTGCCGTTTGAGGTTTGTTGTCATTGAAACTGAAGTTTGTCATTAATCTGAGGTTTGTGAGGTTCCTTTTTTGTTTTCAGTGTCATCCTCTGTAGTTCCATAACGTAGTGTTGTGAAACCAGGACTGTAACGGTGATTAAAGACCACACAGATAAACCTGACATGTGATACATCTCTAGAATAATAAATACACCGCGCGTCCCACACTCATCCAGCTCCCTCTGAGAGTTCAGGGTCGGTCCGCTGCTCCAGCTCTGTCCAAGGGCGCTCCGACAGTGGAAGTGGTCTCTCCGGTACCACCATCCAGCCTCCAGTTCACCCTCCTCCTGCTGGGTCTGATGATTTAACCATCGGCCCTGTTGTTTCTGGGCAGACTTCTACTGCAGGTCAGTGTGCTGGAGGACAGAGATAAAAAACAGTTGTATCTGTAAACACCTGCTCATTTTTCTAAGGACAGATGTGTGTTTCTAAAAGCTTTTATATTCCTCCTCACCTCGCTGACCCCCCCGCGGACACACAGCGCTGACTCACAGCGTTTAGTTTTCAGATCACCTTTCGAGCCACGGAGTCGTGAATAGCTGAGCTGACGTATGACGAATGCTGTAGAAGTACCCTGCTGTGTTTGTGCTTCATCTCCAGCCCACAGGAAACCCCTTTACACTAGCCTGAAGGCATTCCTCTGTCTGTTTCCTGCCTGGGCTTGTGTTTCTTTATCTCAGATTAGTGGATTAGTCTGTCTTCTGCTTCTACATGTCGTTTCCTACTCCTGCTGTACGAGGAGATCGTTAGCGATGAAAAGCTCATGATTTATGTGCTCACACTGTACGTGTTAAATCAGGAGTCAGCTCCTCTCCAGAGGCTCCCTGGGGAGTTTTAAAAATGGAAATGAATAACTGTTTTTTTGTTTACATTTTCATTTGTATTTATCATTGTTGTAGGTCTATGGTACGACGGTACGACGGTACAACGGAGTATTAGGGACACATGGAGGAAAAAAAATAAATCTGAGATTTCAAGAATAAAGTCATAATATTATAAAGTAGTAATTTTACGTGTTATTTTCTTTTTTTCTCGTAAACTTATGACTTTATTCTCGTAATATTACGACTTTATTTTCAAAATCTTCATGTTTTTTCCTTCAATGTGGCTCCAATACTCCGTGGTACATTGTCTCTTTGGTCTCATTTTAATCCTATTTGTTTTGTCCCCTCCGTCGCTTTATACTCAGATGTCGCAGTAGCTTGGCCGGTTTCATGGCTTCGTTCGTGAGCACTTGACGACACATGACGCATTTTGGTCTCCCGTCGCAATAAAACCAAACTCGATATAACTGTCGTCATATTTTCTCAATTTAGCTAGTTTGGTCTTCGCGTCACTTGTCGACGTGGACTGACTCCAATATTTCTCCATGCTATGCAGGAACGGTTCGTTGCTCCCCGAGTGAAGCGACTGATTCATGACAGATTGACGTGATGCGTCACAATCACATCAGAGTTTCTATTGGAGTAGTGGACACAATATGCTGCTCTCTTATTGCTGCAAATGGTCCCCATCTGTAGCAATGCACTTGATACAGCACAGTTATATAATATGTTTATGGCAAACTATTTTGCGGACCCCCTGACAAAGTGCCCCGGACCCCACTTTGAGAATCACTGCTATGTCTGTTTTTGATATTCTATTAATTTACTTGAAATGAAATGGCAGAACAAACCCACCAAGGAGCACAGTAAACACCCTTTCTATTGATAAGAAATCCGATAACCCCCCCCCCCCAGTGTGACGGCTACGAAGCCACCCGGTGACAGCCCACTTCCTAATCCATATTACACTAAAACATCCCCGGCCTTGCGTGCCGCCCAAGCATATAATCAGGGTGATACGGTGTTGCCGTTGTTTTCATCGTCTCCCTGCACGCGGCTGTCAGAGCGCGCTGACTTGATGCATGCAGTCGTGCAGTCACCGGATTGTCAGGAAAGATGAATTTCCTTGCTCCTGAGGTGGATCCTGCGATAAGGTCAGCCAGGAGACGCTTCTGTGTTTAATGGCTGCTCCATTCCTCTGAGAGGGAGGACGACGCCAGGCGAGCAGCTGATCCAGCCTGCGGTCTGTACAGCTCAACCTGAAAACACAGCAGAAGCTTCGAGGTCGAGGGAAACTGATAAATGGGTGCAGTTCATTGACGTGCATGGATGAGAGGGGCGGGCGGAGGTTAGCATGTGTGGTATGTTGTTGGATGATTAAATGAAGGTGTTGAGGCAGACACTGATAACAGAGAATAATCCTTATTCCATGGACTGTAGATAATCTAAACTCTTTGTTAACATAACACAGTTGCAAACCAACATGGAGATTAACGACAAACTGAAAATGAAAACCTTACATCGTTACCAAGGCGCTCTCAGACAGTGAGCTGTTATAGCTGCGTCTACCACCCTGTAATTTGATTGGCCGGCAGACAGGGTGCAACTCCACCTCTGCTGCTCCCTGCTACCTCCAACCCTAATAACCTGTACCACATGCTACAAGTCGCTGCTGTTACACCTACTCTAATCTCATCGTCCATCCATCCGGGGCCGGGTCGCGGGGGGCAGCAGGCTTACCAACGTTTTCCAGCTCTTCCTGGGGGATCCTGAGGCGTTCCCAGGCCAGACCAGATATATAGGGTCACATTAGGGACCCGGGCCCGGATCTGAGTACACTTGTCCCCAAAGTCCAGTTCGATTGATTAGTGTGAACGCTCCGTACCGTACTCGGGGAACGGTTCGTCGATCCGTACTTGAGTCCACTTGAAAAGGAGAATGAAAATGGGCTCTATGGGTATCCACGAGTCTAAAGAATGTGCAATTAATTTAACTTTGGACAATCATGTGATTAGTCGTGATGAGATGTTTTAATCGAGCCCTAATACGACTACATATATACGTATAATAGACACCAAAATAATGGCTACCCAGAAAGCAATTTTGTGTTTAATGACGTCGGTGTCGTCTCGTCAATGTCTCGTCTTAGTCTTGGAAGAAAAGGTCGCTGACCAACATATTTTGTCAGCGTTGTAGTTAATGAAATGAACACTGGGTAAACAGTAGAACTATGGCGATCATGTTGCACAGTAATGTACCTGAAAGGCCGCTTTCATGTACGAGATTCTTGCTGGATAATTTCACGCAGCAAAAGTTGAGCCTGGGTCAAACTCGGTGTGAGAGCGGCGCTAAATGTGCTTGACTTTAGCAGACCACTAAACCGAGGCTTTGCAGAAGGTGTGTTCTGTAACCTGAGAGTCCTCTGTTCAGTGACCATACCTGTGCAGATAAATCTTCTATGTCTTAGATTAAGACATTCTGTGCAGACACAGTTTGTACACGGCTAACTGAAAGCTGTCCGAACAGATCGTCCTCAGCTCTGAACTCAGATCGTCCTCAGCTCTGAACACTCAAACCAGCAATGAAGCTGTCACCACTGATGTCTCCATGACTCAGCTGTTTGATAGACGCCCTGTCACACCCCCCTTTGGAAGGAACAGAACAGGAGTTACAGAACGGGAGTTTATGGAGCCGAGAGCCACGCTGTGACCTTGACAAGTCAACGGTATATGGCTTAGGATGGGCTGCAGGCAGGGGAAGAGCTGCTGTTTGAACTGGGAGGCAGGAGTGATGGAGATGATCCGTTCGGTTTGATATTTTGAAGAGGATACTTGCCCTCTGTCTCACCCCAACTCATCCCCAACACACACACACACACACACGCACACACGCACACACGCACACACGCACACACGCACACACACACACACACACACACACACACACACGCACACACGCACACACACACACACACACACACACACACACACACACACACACACACTGAGATTCTCCAAGTGTGTGTGCAGCTCCATTAGAGGGATGAACAACACTCTTCCTGAAGATATTCCCTCTTTTGGTGTTTTGATGATGCTGGTGGAGAGCGGTGTCTTAAGGCTGGCCCACACTAACAGAACAACAACGTGACTTTAGAGTAAACAAACATGGCGGACGACGGGCAGGAAAAATTAGCGATGTTAGTTTTTACTTTGTACTGAAAATTGACGAAGGACGGATGGATGAAGTCACGGAGACACGTTAAAGGGACTGTTTGTAAGAATCAGATTTTGCTTGTTAACAGCGACACCTATCCTACATACCACCTTATCCTGCGTGTGTGCGCATGTGTGTGTGCGTGCGTGTCCTACAGTAAAACCATCTATTGCACATTATCTGTTGCGTCTCTTTATGGACGTTTCGGAGGAGCAGCGACTCTCCTAACTCTGCTACAATCGTCTGTCAGTCCACCCTTTATATACATGTACACACACACACACACACACACACACACACACACACACACTACCGTCTGTACTCTACTCATGCGTTGCCGTTTCTTTGCAGGGAGAAAGAGAAGAAGCCGAAGGCCCCGAGGACGCTCATCACCGCTGAAGGACGAGTCCTGAACGTCAACGAGCCCAGGTAAACATACATGTTTTACTCAAAACCGTGTAACTCAGCGCATTTACTCAAGTACTACACTTAAGTACAAATTTGAGGTACTTGTACTTGAGTCTTTTCTTTCCATGCAAACTTTATACTTCTGCTCCACTACCTCTCAGAGGGGCAGCTATCGTTACTAGTTACTCTACAAATTAAGATTTATACACATGAAACACACGAACACTGATGTTGTGATATAAATTAAACTCCCCAACACTTTTAACAGCTGTAACAATTAGTCCGTTAATAAATTAGCCCATTAATCATTTACTCAAAAACTAAACTATTTTGATATTGAAGTGATTTTCCATTTGATGGTTCCAGATTTAATAATGTTAATGTATTAATAATAGGGCTGTCAATCAATTCAAATATTTAATTGGGATTAAATTAAATATTGTCCACATTTTTTTATCTGTTCAAAATGAACCTTAAAGAGAGATTTGTCATGTATTTAATACTCTTATCAACATGGGAGTGGACAAAAAGCTGTTTTATGCAAATGTATTCATTAAGGCTGTCGAAGTTAACGCGTTAATAAATTGTTTTAACGCAACTAATTTCATTAACGCAATCGATCTTTATGAAGTTGTATCGGCTCAGTTTTAAAGCTATAGTGAAGATACTGGTATCATATGAAACTATAAAACCTGATGAATCCATCGGTATAAACCATGTCAGACTAGCTTATCATGAAGGAGGTTAAGTAACGCTCCTAACTTAAGCTAAATTTTGGCGAGGAAAAACTGTCATGTCCATTTTCAAAAGGGTCCCTTGACCTCTGACCTCCAGATGTGTGAATGTAAATGGGTTCTATGGATACCCACGAGTCTCCCCTTTACAGACATGCCCACTTTATGATATTCACATGCAGTTGGGGGCAAGTCATAGTCAAGTCAGCACACTGACACACTGACAGCTGTTGTTGCCTGTTGGGCTGCAGTTTGCCATCTTATGTTATGTTATGTTATTTATTTATTCATCTATCTATTTATTTATTTTTTATCTATTCCATTTTCATTTTTTTTTACATTTATTTATCTATTTATTATTTTTCCATTATTATTTTGTAAATGTATTTATGATTTTTTTATATTTATTAATTTTTCCTTTAAATTTTTATTTTTTTATATTTATTTATCTTTTTATTTATTTTTTATATTTATTTATTTATGTATTTATATATTGCATTATACATAAGTAAGAACATATACATATACATTATACATAAGTACCTGTGAGGGTTTCTGGACAATATCTGTCATTGTTTTGTGTTAATTAATTTACAATAATACATATATACATACATTTTGCATAAAGCAGCATATTTGTCCACTCCCATGTTGATAAGAGGATTAAATACTTGACAAATCTCCTTTTAAAGTACATTTTGAACAGATAAAAAACGATTTATGATTAACTATTTGAATCGATTGACAGCTCTAACCTGAAGGAACATTGTCAATGCAGTACTTTTACCTTCACAGTGTGGTACTAGTACTTTTACTGCAGTAAATGATCTGAATACTTCCTCCACCACTGGTGAGATGTCATCAGTAGCGGTAGCAGCAGTGGTACGGTATCACCCGCTATGATTGACTGTGAGGGAAGTCGACCGATCCACTCAGCTACAGCAGCGGACGCAGCAGAAAGCAACGTAATTGGTTCTCATTCTGTTCAGCAACAAAACACCACATCCAATCAACCGCTTCAATTTAGTTTTCGGAAAGAAACAATGAAGGAAAACCAGGTCACACCTCCACTCGGGTGCAGCTTCCTTTCACAGTTCTTCATAACTGTAATGTGTTTTCTTTCAGACCCTCGATTACCTCCTTCTGCTCAAACTGCTCAGACAGCGAGGCGGGGGGGAAACGCTACCTGGTGCTGTGTGATTGCATTATTAGCAGCCTTCGTTGTTTTTGATTGGCTCGGCCTGCCGTCAGAACGCTACAGCAGCAACCTGATAGCTGTGGGCTACCCCGGTCTCCCTCCATTAGCCAGAGGTTCATATCCAGAGCAAGGCCACGGGGGGGTCGAGGCCTTAAAACACGGCTGATTTCATTTGTGATATGAGCTGAGGACACACTCAGGTCAGGAAGGTATCCTTCAATATGATATATAACTTTACATCAGCAGAGACGGGACAGTGTGGGTCACTGCAGCCTGGCCGATAACAGTCACAACATCATGTTAATATTGCTTACCATGAGTGGCTCGTAGAGTCATGTTCTGTAGATTGATGCTACTCAAACACAGTATCGCTTATAAGAAAAGGTTCAGTAAATATACTGAGTTAATGTGGTGGAGCTGTCAGAGAACTGAGGATGTAGATTATATTACATGTCTGGATATCTGGGCGTAGGCAACAAAACTACGAAGTTACGCTTAGGTAAAGATTGTGGTTTGGACTTTTAGAATTTTAGACTTTAGACTTTAGACTTTGAGGGGTTGAGACCGAGTCAAGACCAAGACCAAGGCAGGTCGAGACCGCGTCAAGACCGAGACTTTGAGGGGTTGAGACCAAGTCAAGACCGAGACTTTGAGGGGTTGAGACCGCGTCAAGACCAAGACTTTGAGGGGTTGAGACCAAGTCAAGACCAAGACCAAGGCAGGTCGAGACCGCGTCAAGACCGAGACTTTGAGGGGTTGAGACCGCGTCAAGACCAAGACTTTGAGGGGTTGAGACCAAGTCAAGACCAAGACCAAGGCAGGGTGAGACCGCGTCAAGACCAAGACCAAGGCAGGGTGAGACCGCGTCAAGACCAAGACCAGACCAGTGCCAGTCCCACACAGCATGAAACACTTGACACACCCACGAGTCTCCCCTTTGAAGACATGCCCACTTTATGATAATCACGTCACAAATCTCCCTTTAAGGTACATTTTGAACAGATAAAAAATGTGCGATTAATCGCGATTAACTATTTGAATCGATCGACAGCCCTAGTCTGTATGTACAAGTGTACCACGAGAAATATCTTGATAAAATAACCCAAAAGTCATTTTATATGTGGTAATTTTCCTGTTTTCTTTGAACAATCAGAGTAATGTTGTTAATGCACAGTCAGTTTAGTGATATCCCCACAGTCTGAAATAACATCCAGAGTCCTCCTTGCCTGAGACCGATCTCCAGTACTGCAACACTGGAGGCAGCTTTGTGTGACTTCCAGTCTTTTTAAAGATGTAAAGCGTTTGTAGCTCTGCAGTTGGACCAGTTTAGTATTCTTCCTCTTTGTGTGCATTCACAGGCTGGACTTCTCTCTAACTGAAGATGAAGAAAACAACACGGTTGTCTTAAACCTGGAGGTGTACAGGTACGAAACAATGAGCCTGAACGGCTTCTTTTCTAAATATACAATGTGGTTTTTAATTGATATTGTATCATAGCAACCTGGCCTCTTGATTTATCACACAGTAGACTATAGTTTACACATTTCTACCCATATCTGTGCTCTTAATCACACACGTTCATTTAAAGAACTAAAACCTGAAGCCACTGTGGAGTTACAGGCCGACACCCCGTTTCTGTTAGTAACCGTGATGATGTATTTAGCGGGCGGAGCGTTAAGTGGAGGCAGAATAACTCTCTGAACACGTTAGTTAACGCTGGCTAGCAAGTATTGTTGGCTTGTTTTTTTAAACAATGGCTGAAGAAAATACTACTTTCTCTCAAAATGTGCTGCCAACGGCAGCGCTGTAAAGATACATTGAGGGCGTATAAATCTCTGGATGTCTCTAGTTAACTCTCCTTCAGTAAAGTCAGTCAGAAAGAGAGTCGGACAATATCGGAGAAGCGTTTCAGAGACGGAGAGAAAGGGTTTACTCTCCATCTCTGAAACGTTTCTCTGATATTGTAGCTCTAGAGCCTCGAATCACAGTTAGTCATCTCTAATGTTGTGATATCTGGATTCTGACAGCCAACAACACAGCAAGAGGACATTTTAGATGTGTAACTTTAGCCCACTGCTAGCGTTAGTGAGCCTCCAGTCTTTCCTTTGTTTAGCCTCCAGCTAACACCATGACCTCATCATGACCTCATCATGACCTCATCATGACTGCATTACACCACAGCTCTCTTTGTGGTTTATTGCTTTGTCGTTTTTTTTGTTCAGCTGTAGGTCCGTGTTGATTTCCATCTTGTGTATTTGTTGGGAGCTCCTGAGAACCAGCGTCACATTAACTGTGTGTGTCAGCGCACCAGTTGATTTGATTGATGTAGAGCTGCAGTCACATCAAATTGAAACGATCTAAATGATTGTAAGAACTCTCTGGGAGCTCATGTTGGTTGTTTAAAGTCCTGGTTCAGACAGACTGCTGCTCCACAGCTCAGCTTCATGGTTGATTACAGGTGTAAAATGTGTGTGACCACCTGCACAGCTGCTACACCTGTAGTCTCTTTATAGAAAACTGACCTCCTCTCCCCCCACAGACACATGGACACCTCCTTGATCGACGTGGATGTTCAGCCAACGTACGCCAGACTCAAAGTCAAAGGAAAGGTACGCTGTGGAGAATAATGTAATAGATTTGTTGATAGGCAACACTTCAAGTTTTTCCTCAACACTGTTTTGTCTGCACACCCTGAGCTCTCCAACAAACACAGAGTTTTTACCATCCTAAAGGGCAGCAGCAGAGATTTAGAAACGCGTCCTCATACCTAAACACGCCCAAAACCACATATATGACCGTTCTATGTAATGTTGTGTAACGGAGCTATTCGTTAACGCAATTTTGAATGACGATCCTGTTATCATATGAAACTATAAAACCTAAAGAATCCATCGGTACCAACCATGTCATACTAGCTTGTCTTGAAGTAGGTTAAATAACGCTCCAAACTTGCGCTAGATGTTGGCTGTTACGTACGTAAGTAGGCCTACGTGACCTACTTACTACCTTACATACGCTACGTAGTATGTGACGTACTAATGTACGTAACTTAAAATAACTCAACGTGTCGAGTCAGCGGTCTCCAGGGTTTTCCTGTGTTTGTTTTGGCCTTCACCTGCCGTCTTTATTCGTCTAAAAGTCTCAGTGTCCCTCCTCCATCCCTCTGCTTCCTAACATACTAATTCATCAGCAGTATGGAGGAGTGACCGGTGTGATTACAGGCTGCTGTGAACCCATGAGGACGATGTTTGCTGCTGAGTCGGGGGGCAGAGAGAAGTGTGATGGATGAAGGGTCAGATTTAGAGCAAATAAAAGGCTGTCAGGAGCTGCTGAGTCATCAGACGTGTTTCTGACATCCTGATACGTTTATGGAGAGAGTTTATTACACCTGCTGTCAGGTCATTTACCGGCTGGGAACTTCAGACTTGGTTTATTTTTTTCTTTCAAAATGTCCGTGACAGTCTCTCTCTGGTGAATCCATAGTTGAAGTGTTGATGTTAGAATAAATAAAATACAACCTGAGTTGTAGAGATTCAGTGTCAGCAGAATTTGAGTGTTTATCTGGTGTCAGGTGTTCATTACCTGCTCTGCATGACATCTGATGAGGTCTGACTGAGGTTTATTGTGAAGGGAGGCTCAGTTCAGCGTGTCATCGTAACCGCAGTTTACCTGCTGTCAATGTGAAGAACGTGCAGTTTTACCAAAGAACATATATAAGATAAGAAGTGAAAGTCAATTGTTCGTTCCATCGCAACATAAGCGCCCAGCAGCCGAGCTACGACTCCGCCATTTTGGACTGAAAGCGACTACCGGACGCCAGTAAAACGTCCTCCTACAAAGTGCCCAGCGTTGTATGACATTTATTTGCGGCAAAAACCTTTGGTCGAGGATTAGCTAACAATAACAACACTAATTAGCTCTTATCTGATGATCTACAGAAGCAGATGTTTTGTAAAGATGTAACGTAAACTGTAATGTTGATTGACTTTTTGGTACCGTATCAACAGTGTCCTCGTCATATCACCTGCAGCTGGTGCTCGAAAACTGTGTGTGCTCTGTTCTGAAGTCTGCGTGACGTGCACACATGCAAATGTTACTTGGAAAATGGCATATATATGCGTCGTGGTTTCTGTGCGTATCGTTTCTACATCTGGCCCCAGGTGTCCAGTCCCCCCTCAGCAGCACCGAGGAAATGTGCGATGGATTTTAATCTCCCACGAACACACCACAGCGACCTTTAAGCCTGATTAAACAGCTGTTTGGCTGCACATAAATCCCGAGAGGTGCAATCTTTCCTTTTTGTTTCTGTTCCCCCTGTAAACACAGAGGATTTGGAGCTCTTGAGCCGTCGCTGCCAGCCAGAGTCCTGAATGTCATGGCTCCACTTCAAGCTGTTAGCGTATTTATGAATGGTCGTCAGCCTGATTGGACGGGTGGTGTGATTTACGCAGTGATACATCAACTCAGGCCTTTAAAATACCTTCTGAATATGAACTGATTTAGAGGAGCAGGGGGACTTGACTGTACAGGAATCATGTGTATATCAAGCAGGGCCTTCAGAGGAGTTAGCACGGTTTCCCCTAAAGTCCCCCTCAGAATCAAATAAAAGTACATTGATGAATGAAAAAGTATTTTTTTTAATGCCCAGTATTCCTCCCACATGGATCATTTTGTCTTTCACAGGATTTCGCTGCAGTGATTGATTGCCACTGGAGCTATTCTGGTCACTCTCTCACGTCTTTTCTGGAAAGTGTACCTATAAAAAGGCCCACTAATGATTAAAGTCATTTGACACAGTGGGACAGCGGCAGTGCCAGATCAGCGCATTAATCTTGCTAATTAAAGTTATGAATAATTTACTCCGTAGATATTTCAGATGGTCCTGCCTGCTGAAGTGAAGCCCGACAGCTCGACAGCTCAGAGGTCCCAAACCACGGGACACCTGGTCCTCACCATGCCCCGGGTACGTACAGCCACACATCAGGCCGGAGCACATGGGTACCTGAGCCCAGGTGCACATGTCGAACTTTCAGGAGCCTTTTTTAAAGGATGTCTTTGAGAATTAGTTTTTCAGTTTGTTGAAATACAAAACTGAACTTTTAGCCTCACTAGCAATGTGACTTTAAAGATGTCTGCTGCTCCAACACTATAGTTCAGAGTTAGCTGATGAATCCTACTTCAACTTATCCTCATACCACGGTTTGTATGATCTCTTACGAAAAGTTATTTTGTTTTCCTACGAATGTCCAGCAACATGAGCGATCAGTGCGCCTGTAAGAGCCCCTGAATTGCAGAATCTGAATCATCTTGGTTTTTAGCTGTCACCATCTTAGTTTTTATAACAGCACTTTGTTTTGCTTTGCGTTCATGCAGTTTCTCGACATTAGAGCTGTTTGGAGCTTTACGGTTTTGTCCTCCTGTTAGGGGCGACGTTAGAGAAGAAATACAAACCGCATGATGAAATATGAATCAAAACCTGATAATTCTCTTTGAAGTAAAACTTTAGAAATCTCATTAACGCTGTTAAATTACAACTTCACTAATGAACTTCAAGCTGCTCCTGCCAATGAGGATCAGACATTTTGTACTCTGAGGTTTAATGAAGGAACTCTTTATGGTGTCTATAAAGAGACACGAGGGCTGACACTGCAGAGTCAGAGCTGCTGCTATTAATCCTCCATATGGCCTCTGATACATCCTGCACCAGTAAACAGTTCAGACATGAAAGTGTGGAAGCAGTTTGCAGAAACTACGAGCAAAAACCTGTTCTCCTCTGATGTGTCTTTTTAGGCTGAAGGTGAAATCAAAGTGACAAAAACCGTCCCACGTCGGCCCAGAGCGTGTGAAACCAGACGCAGCAGCTCGCCACGGGACAATAAAAGGTAAAGATATTGTCTGCAGCTGCAAACATATTGATACAGACGTCGATATGAAGTTTGGACAGGAAGGACAATTAACATGTTGGCTTCGTAAACACTCATCCCCAGCTTCTAAATCTCTCTCCAAGGCTGCTATGATGATGTTTGTTTTTGGCCGTTTCCATCTTGGTTTTTGTAATATTATTTATATTAGTCACGTCGGTCTCATGGTTACTTCTTTCTTTTATTCTTCATCTTTTTTTGTCTTTATACTATTATAATACAATATGATTTGACAATGTAAGCAAACTTATATATAAAGAACATATTTAACGATAAGATACTGACAAAAACAAACATAAAGACTCAAACCTAAAAATAACAAACTAATAGAAGAAAAACACAAAATCGCTGATGCCAAAAGTACAATAACACAAATACTTATTGGAGCAAGCTATTTCTTCCCATGAAACAAACTCTGGTATATATTTAGTTTTACATAATAAGAACATTCCCTCCATCTTCTTTCATTTGTGTTTCTTCTTAACCTAAATGTAATTTGCATCGTGGTCATAATTACTGAAACCAAAATGTAGTTCTCAGATCCGGAGTGTGCTTTGACACCTCCTCGGTTTGGTCTCGCTAAATAAAGCTCCAATGTTGATGAAAATAATGACACAATGTTGAGTTCATGGTCGATGTTGGGGGGGAAATTTCAGAATTTTATCCCATTGTTACCTCCGTGTCCGAAGTAACAATGGGTCGTTTTTCCTTGATTTGGACCAACTGAACCACTACGGGTGTAAAACGCTGCTCTATTTATACAGTATGTTTCTGGTGTTATAAGAAGATAAATAGTTTGTATTATTAATGAGGCATAAAGATGGATTAGCAGCAGAGCTGTGGCCTGCAGGCAGCTGGACGGTCTGTGTGTTTGTATGAATTCATCAGAGTCATGTGTTGGTCTCGGTTGGCCGTGGTGTCGGTCTTTGTTTGGCCTTGAGTTGAATACACACATATTGAAATGCCTCTGGCTTATCGGGGTCCCTGTGGTCCTAATTACAGATGCCTGTTGTATATTAAACGCTCTGCATGATTCATTTTATCAGCCGTGTTGATGGTAGCGCCCTCCCCGCTAATGACCACGCACTGGCCACAGATAACCTTGACTAGAGCTGCAGCGTCGCACTGGGAGGAAGATTCTCTCACAGCATCTCGCATACTGTAAAATACTGAGGCTTTCACTGCGGGGGTCAGTCCTAGCGGCGCCCATTCAGGCTCCAGCTGCTGTTATTGATTATTTTTTTTTAAATGAGGATTCATATCTATTCTTGAATGTAACCCAGGTCCCAGTATGAGATATGGGTCCCAGTATGAGATATGCTGTACGCTGTAAAGTTGCGGCCACGAGCCACCTTCGCCCCGAGCCTTTCCAAGCCGACCTAGTGCCGGTCGCGGCGCACCGCCTCGTATGCGGGACTCCCCAGCCTGCCGTGTGTCGCTCACACCCTCCAGCTGGCTGTTAACGAGGTCTTTTGGCACAGAGAAGTACTCGTATCGGTACTCGGTATCGGAGAGAACCCAAATGTAAGTACTTGTACTCGGTCTGAAAACAAATGGCCAAATGTCGCCACTTGGTCAGCGGCCCTCGGCAGTGGAGAGCGACGCACCGGGTACCCCTCTAGCGTTACTTTTGGATAGACCAGGGACGGCGTGTCAATATATGCTACGCTACGCTGGGCATCCAAATAATGTTTATAGATGCTTTACAAAGTATTTATTAAACCAACTGTTAACCGTTAACGAAGCGTTAATGGTTAATAGTTGGTTTAAATATCTATCGATGTAATGTTTATAGATTTTTTACAAACAATTTCTTAAAGGTTTACAAATAATTTGGTAATCATTAAAAAATACTTTTATGATATGGTGTATAAAATGTTATAATGTGTGCAACAATAAACTGTTATAATAACATAAATTAAAGCATTACTAAGAATTCATAAACATGATACAATATATGATTTATAGACTAATTATTTCATATTACACAAACCAATGATAGATGATAATTAGTAAACGTTATTAATTATCATTTCATTGTTTAACAGTAAATAACTGAGTTTAATTAACTATTAATTAAAATTAATTATTGATTTTTATTATAAAGCGTTACCGTTTCCCCTTTTTTATTAAAGTAAGACTTCATGACTCCACACTAACATCAGGTATTGACAGCAGCTCTTCCTCTGTGAGAGTAGACTGACTCAGTGAGGTCTAGTCTAGGTTAGCTCAGAGCAGCTCCGCCTCTTAACGACCACATTAGTCCGCGGTGCTCCGGTTCCTCTCCTCGCCTGGAGGCACGCTCGTCACCGATCATCATTACCATTTTATGACCGGGAGCCGCTTCCTGTCCTTCAGCTGATCCCATCAAACACAGCAAAGAGCTCCGGTGCAATCCCGCAAACCCTCAAATTAAACATTCGATAAAAATGCTAAGCTGCTCCTGCTCCTCCACGGCAAGGTGGCGAGGTGAGCAAGCGCTGCCGGCTGTGGAGTTATTGCATCATCTGAACATGATTAGGGGCGACCTTTGAACCCAGGCTTAACCCACACGCTCTATATACTCAGCCTCAGGCGTGGATGGAAATGGATCTGAAGGCCACGATTGGGTTTGAAATGAATTCGCTTGATGACACAATGCAGGGCAACGAGTGAATCATGTCATGAAATGGAATATCAAACATCATCTGAAGCCAACAGATCACGTTGCGTGAGATAATCTCCCATGTGGTTTTGAAAGGTCAGAGGTCAGGGTCAGAAATTACTTGTTAACAGTGACATCCTGTGGCCGTTAAGTCCACGTCAGTCAGCGTCCTGTTGCTCGCACTTGTGCTTGCACTACGTAGACGCGAGCGAGCGAACATCGGTCAAAACAATGAGGTGACACACACAAGCACGGTCTGAAATTAGCACACGCCATCCGCCAAATGCGAGTAAATGGTTGGTGAAATCATCAAGACATCCGCCACTTTGGCAGGCAAAGAAAAACGCTAGTGATGGGAATAGAGAACTGTACTTGTCCGCTTTCTTGGCATCTCATGCCTCCGTGACCATCGATTCCTCTTATTGATGCTTTCCGACAGTTACGCTGCACAATGATGCATACGCTCGCTGCATCATGTTTCAGTTTGTTTGACCGGAGACAAGGTGAAAAGGAAAAAAAGTGTTCAACAGCATGGCGCTACTAAACCAGAGGGGACGCACCCTGTTTTTACCTGATAAATCTGTGTTTAAATCAACAGGAGAGTTAGTAATGTTAGCTGTTAGCAGCCGTTAGCAGCACAGTCCTGACTGGATAAATAACGGAGCTACTAACGTTAACAGGGGTGCCATTGAGTTATTATTATAGGCGTTCATGGTCTGCTCAACAAAATGACTATTGGTGGAAGGTAAATCCCAACGTTAAGTTTTTGGAGAGAAATTTGAATAAATCCAGTTGTTTGTAGGAGATGTTTTCACATCAATTTAAAATAGATATTAGAGAGAGAATTATGACCTGTTTAACTTCATAACAACTTACCGAGATTTTTTTAATCAAAGCAAATATTTATATAATCATAATCATTTGAATTGTTGTGTTTTTATGCAAATAACCACGATAGATGACAATAACAAAGTACAGTACTGTGTACAGTACCCTCCCTCCCCCAGAAGCTACGGTGTAATTCGAACACTGTAATTTAACATATATAAAATGTTTTTTGTGTAAAATATATTGAACATTGAATGACTTCAGATCTAAAACGTTATTCCTTAATTTAGCCCAGAGATTTCAAAAGTGGCAGACAAAAAAAAATACTCTACTCTCCCCCGACGTCGGTCACATTCCTGTTTTGCCAGACGGGCTTCACTAGATGCGTTTTGTTGTCCTTCCATGGAGTTTGTGTTGGAAGCTGGTCGTTTGTTTGTGTTAGCAGACTCCATTTTTAACTAACCGTTAGCTATCGTTAGCTATCCCTGAAGCGCGCATGACATCACATCTATTGGGACACCGGTCCGAGTCCTTCCCATAAAAAGCAGTCTACAGGCTGATAGAGGAAACACAGAAAGTCGTGGAAGGTCTCATTGTTTTAGGGTTAGATTACAACCTGTTCCCTCAATAAGAGGGAGACACCAGAACCAATATGTTTGCTTGATGAATGACTAACTGGTTATCAAAACACAGCTTCTTTTATCAACTTAGTGATTAATCGACTAATTGTTTCAGCTCTGCTTCTATTTATTAATGTTGCTGTGTTCCCAGACCTCTGTTGTTAACTTGGTGAGTATAATGTAGTTTTAACTGATAGAAATGATGTCCAAAACCACTAACTAAACTACTAAAAAACAAGGTTGTGATAAACCTGAATTATCCTCAGAGTTTTTAAATACTTGAATTGTAGTTAAATACACATTTTGCATAATCGGGGGTCTATTACGGCCCCTTTAGGGCCACAGAAAGGCGAGGGGTCGGCCCTCCAACCTCTGCAGTGAAGTCATAATAATGCCGAGTCAACTCCGCCCGTAATAATAACGTGACCCAGTGATCGCGTCCCTCGGGACTCATTTGATTATCTTTGTTTACAGAGAATAACCGCGGTGTTCATGCTTTAACCCCTGACCTGCCTCGCTCCTCCTGACCCCTCCTCCATCAGCCAGGCCGCAAACTTTACACCAAAATGACTTCATCAATACTGCAGCGTGTGCAGTTATCAGTGTCCAGCTCTCTCATTATAACACGTTCTCTATCTGATGATAAGGAGAGAGAGAGAGACGTTGGTCATCTGTTGACGGTCCACAGATCTCATTACCTGTGAGATATGATGACCACCAGCGGGCCTTTGCCTTGGGTGACCTGTTACAGGGAGCCATGTTGGACGTCTCAACCCGGGGAGGACATTAGCAGAGGAGCCCCGGACTAATGACTCCATCCATCTCACACAGAGAAGTGCTGACGATTAGGTTTACCTGCCCGTTACCGAGATGAGTGTTAGAGCTAAACTTAGACCAGGCTCCGAAAGTCGTCAATATTTAACTCCCTCGTCTTAATTAATATTCATCTATAGTGTTGTCAGTTCAAGAAAAGAGAATACATTTGCATCTATTTTAGGCTATTATTAAAAAAAAAAAAAGGATCTTTTCACATATAAAGAACTCACTAATCCTAAACCTAAAGTTGCTTTGAGAAACATGTTTTTCTGCAAAACCCCTTCTTTTCCTTTAAAAAACGGAGCTTCTATAAAAAGAAAAGTTGTCTAAACACAAGCAGGCGTGCAAGAATTTTATCATAATAAAAATGTAAGAATAATTAATAAATGATTAAAATGGACACATATTTTATTTAAATCACTATAATTAACTAACTAACTCTTACTTTAACGTATTGACGCAATCGATCTTTCGGAGGTTGTAGCGAGTTTTAAAGCTAAAGTGAAGATACTGGTATTATATGAAACTAGAAAAACCTGATGAATCCATCGGTACCATCCATGTCAGACTAGCTTGTTGTGAAGGAGGTTAAATAACGCTCCAAACTTGTGCTCAATTTTGGAGAGGAAAAACTGTCATGCCCATTTTCAAAGGGGTCCCTTGACCTCTGACCTCCAGATATGTGAATGTAAATGGGTTCTATGCATGTACTAAATGCAGTACCTGTGAGGGTTTCTGGACAATGTCTCTCATTGTTTTGTGTTGTTAATTGATTTCCTATAATAAATATATACACACATTTGCATAAAGCAGCATATTTGTCCACTCCCATGTTGATAAGAGGATTAAATACTTGACAAATGTGCGATTAATTTGCGATTAATTGCGATTAAATATTTGAATCAATTGACTGCCCTTTAAATAATGTAATAAAATTCCAAACAATTGGACCTCAGTATTTCTAAAACCCCGGCTGCGGCTCTGAATGTGGAGGAGGAAATGAGGAAATATAACTTGCGGTTCTTATTTTCACCTGTTTTTTTCCTTCGTACGGGCTGCAGCAGCACTTAAAATGCTGATTGGACATCTCGTCTGTCATACTAAACACATCCATTCTAAATATAGACGCTCAGCAGGAGAATTACTTTCCCATTTGTTCCCACCGAGCTGGTAATTTTCCTGCTGCGGAGTGAATCTGCTGCAGTGAATGAAGCCGGGACCGAGAGAGTACCAGCGTGCTTACGGTACAGTATATATGTCCTCTGGCAGCTTTATTCCCTTCTCAATAAACAAGTGTCAGAAAGCGCCGAGTAACGAAGTGGCTCCTCCTCCTCCTCCTCCTCCCGCGTCCTGCTGCTGTTTGTCAGCCGCTCTGCAGGAGATTAAATTATAATTGCCACATGCTCTTCCTGGAAAATCAGCACATTTCATTAACGTGGTCTCGCCTTTGAAGACATAGATACCTGAAGCACATTCACACCACAGCCTTTATCATTAATATAACTGATTTAAAGATCAGCCTCCCTCGAAGTCAACTTCTGTTGAAGCCTTTTCAGGTTTCAGATGGTGAGTTAGTGACTTCATCTGTTGTTGAAATATCAGTTTCACGTTGTTGCTGCCGTGGTTGTGATTGTCCATCATATAATGTTATTGAGCTACTCAGGAGAGTCCATTAGATGAATATGGAGTAGCATCAACATAATACTTTATTAATTTCACAAGCTGCAGGCTCAATAATTACTCTGGTCTGATCTATATCAGGGGTCAGCAACCTTTACTATCAAAAGAGACATTTTAGGCAAAAAAAAAATCTGTCTGGAGCTGCAAAACATTTGATCATTGTGATGAAGGTAACACAGTTTATAGTCTAAGTATATAGTATATAAGTCTAATGCAGTGAGGGCCAAAGAGACAATGTACTACGGAGTATTAGGGCCACATTGAGGGAAAAAACATCTGAGATTTCCAGAATAAAGTCATAACTTTACGAGAATAAAGTCGTAATATTACGAGAATAAAGTCATAATTTAAAGAGAAAAAAGAAAATAACACATAAAATCACTACTTTATAATATTATGACTTTATTATCTTAAACTTCTCTAAAGTTTTTGTAATGTAATAAAATAAGTGAAATGTTAAATGTTAAAGCAGCTGTACAAGATCTGATCAAAGAACGGTTTGGTGTTAAACTCTGGTGTTCGACAGTCTTTGATGACACGTTTCTGTCGGTACTAAAAAAAGTATTCAAAAGTGGCATTTTTCTTTGATCTTGTACACATTTTAACACGAGATTAAACTCCACATCAAGATCTGCATCTTTCTGCGGTGCGCTTTCATCAGATATTCACAACATGACAAACATCTTCTGACAGGAACCAAAAGAGTATTTATGTCCCTCTGAGATATTAAACATGCTGTATATGACGTCTGGTAATTTGTTATTTCATGGGAGCCTGATATACTGTACGTACAGTATGAGGCTTCATGTTATATAACACCTAGACTGGAATGCATATGCAGTCATATTTATAGTCTGTGCCGTTGAACCATATATCACATATATATATATATATATATATATATATATATCAGGTCCCATATTGACCCATTCAATCTTGAAACTCTGACGTCTCTGCACCGACATTATGTCACATAAGTCATCCTCATTTGGCGTCTGTTTAAACTCGACCTCTGTGTCCCTTCAGTGATTATCAGGCGTTGATTGAATTAGACTAGATAGACGGTAACTATTAGCAGATGTAGTATTCCTGTGGGGTAGTTAATGGGTTCATGAAGGACGTTGCTTATGTTGAGATTTGATTTGATTTTTATACCAAGGCCACTGAAGCTACTGGTTTCTGATTGGCTGGCAGGTTCACGTTGAGATACAGCAGTAAAGCACCAGTTAATAGCTGGTCACTGCGTTGATTCTCTTCTTCCATTCAGACCCGTACAGAGAGCTGTCTACTTACTTAAGTCATAAAAGAAGAAGAAGGTGTCATTGCCTCTGACTTATTTCATCCCCCTGATGTTTGAACAGAAGAAATGCTGTTCCTGAGAGGCTGGAGGTTGACCCCAGCAAGCACACGGCGCTCGACTTCGCCCACATCGTACCGCGCCACAGCACCAAGGAAGGTCCGCTGGAACCGTCCAGGATGCAACGTCCACCTACCGCCGCAGGTCGCAGCAGCTTCTCTGACGGGTTTGTGGACGACTCTGACGTCCCCCCGCTGGTATAAGAAACAACACTGACCCGCTCAGGATGGACTTAGCCTTGTTTATGAGGTCTTCCAGGTAAATGGAGGCCTTTATGGGGGGTGAAAAAGACTGAATCAGACTCTCTGCTTCACCCTCAATCTGTCCAGATGAAGTGACACAACGAGTTGCTAATAGCGGTAACACAGTGAAACTACTGAGTAGACATTTTAGAGCTGCAGAGATAATACCAGCTACTTTCATAGTGTTCCATACAGCAAGGCTTTTAGAGATTATTGAAGCTTTACACGACTTTGTGTTTCCTGTCACAGCTCACTAAGAGAGTCAATAAACCTACAAAGCTTCCGTTTAGCTTCCACTAACTTCTCCCCCTGACTCCCCTTCAGAGGGGAAAGTACTTTACAAATCTCCAGCACAAAGAAAGTGTGTAAATATCTATGATAAATCCTCAGATCTTATGTATTTGTAAACGTAATATCATCTCACATGTATAGTGATTTATTGTTGT
This sequence comes from Sebastes fasciatus, assembly GCF_043250625.1. Lineage (NCBI taxonomy): Eukaryota > Metazoa > Chordata > Actinopteri > Perciformes > Sebastidae > Sebastes > Sebastes fasciatus. The sequence continues at coordinate 3,070,907 of NC_133805.1, forward strand.
GGGAAAGTATCTGTAATGGCAACTAAAGGTTTGATGACGGGCAGGAAGAATTAGTGGTGTTGGTTTTTACTTTGTACTGAAAGTTCAAGAAGGATGGACGGATGAAGTCATGGAGACACGTTAAATAAACACTAATCAACAAGTTGCTCCTCCATCTCTGAGCTCCATCTCGCCACTACTTTATGCTTCACGTTTAGCGTTAGCTCATGCGTTACTTGGCGGTGGTCGTCCTTCCTTCTTCAGTCAGTTTGGTTCTCTATTGGCTGTCGTTCTTTCCCAACGTGACTGCGTCGTCGGCCGTCCTCGGGGTTCCCCACACACAACAGGATATCCCATCGTAGATATTGAGCTAAATGCCCCCTTACCTGTACCCTACATCTGCCACCTCTACGGTTAGAGTTTGGTTAAGTTTAAGCAACTATAAATGAAGTGCTTAAAAGGGAAATTCACCATCTTTTATGTGGATGTCCAATCCGTGTTGACGGTAAATGTAGTCGACTGAAACAATACGTTCGTCAGTGCTGCTCTATTGATGGAGAAAGCTGACTTCTCCTGCTGGTGGAGCCGTGTCGACAGTGCCTACATGTACCAGGATGCATTGCGCGAGAGCTTTCTGACACCCGGAGGGTCCCCGTTCAAGCCCCCAGGAAGAGCGCAGGTCGTTGATCCCAACATCCGTAGTGGCCAAACGGTGGTACTACAACTTCCGTGTCCGTCACGTGATGCCATCGGGCCCAAAAACACGTATTCCCATATACTAACATTGGGAAAGAGACGTCTGTAACACTTTTTTTAGGTGAATCATCTCCTCAGTACGAACACTCTAAAGCCCTTATTTAAATCATCAGGTCCTAAAAGTTGTAAAACGCACTAATAGCTGAATCCAGAGTCATTTCACTTCCTCCGTTCATGTGAATGAGGCCCAGACCGTGACGATAGCGTGACGTTGGGACCCCGTGACCGAGCGGACGCCACTGTGCATGTTCCACGGGCCCAATGGATGAGGAAGATTGCCAAATGATCTGGGTACTTTTCCAGACGGAAGTCGAGCCCTTTAGGCTTCATGCACCACTGAACAACTTTCATAGGAATGAACGGGGCCCCGCCTCCAACGCTGTATCCAGTTCTCGCTATACACCCATGGTTGGGAGTTGGAACAGGTTGCATTGAAAGGTTCCACACACTTTAAACTCTGATGTTATATTTTTTAAAGAATAACTGAAATGTTCAAGGAGAAAATAAAAGTTATTTTTCTTTGTTACTCTTTGCAGATGTTTGTTTTTTGCCCAGTAAACTGCAGCTGGAAGGGCAGCGCTGCAGAGAGCTGGAAAATCAATCAGCCCGGTTTGGTCTGCTTTGCCTGTGGCCCGTTTGTGTGTGTTTTTGGAAGCTGTTGCTCTCTTTGCCTCATCTGTGTTTCTTTTTTTTTCTTGTGCTGCTCCCCTCTTGAGCTCAGAAACCGATATTCTGCCAGACTTTGATCAGAGAGGCCCAGAGGACACGGGTCCAAACATCTTCTGAAGCTCGCTCATCTCTCCTTGAAACTCCGCCGAAGTCTCCTTGCTCTTTACTTTTCCTTTGAGCCGCCACCCCGAAAAACTTGGAGGTCACGACTCCGTCGTCTCCTCCCTCCTCCCCGAGCAGCTCTGAGTGCCGTTGCAGCCGCAGCGCCTCCAGAGAACATTTTGGCTTTGGACCATTTTTCCTCCCGACAGCTCCACTCTTCTCTTATCATCCCAGCGTTCTATATTTGGATTGCGTGGCTCGTATCATCCAGGAGATTTTGATGCTTGTGGTTGTTTGGTGCTTGAAAAACAGCTCGTCCAGAAATAGTGCATGTAATGTAGTCTTTGTCTGTGAATCCTGGTTTATATATTATAATTATAATATGTATTGTTTTTCTAACATATGTAAAAAATAGGGCGGTCAAAGTTAACGTGATAATAACGTGTTAACGCAAATTAGTTTTAACGGCAAAAATGTCTTAAACGCATGAACACAACTTGTGATTTTTAGGTTGTAGCATACTCAGTGTTAAAGCTAGAGTGAAGATACTGGTATCATATGTACGTGTTCATCCGTACCAACCATGTCATACTAGCTTGTCAGGAAGGAGGTTAAATAACGCTCCAAACTTACACTAAATTTTGGCGAGGAAAAACTGTCATGGCCATTCTCAAAGGGGTCCCCTGACCTCTGACCTCCAGATATGTGAATGTGTGAGGGTTTTTGTCCAAAAAAAGTCTGAAAAATGTCCGAATAAAATGTCTGAAAAAGTCTCAAAAAGTCAGACAAAAAGCGGGGAAAAGTCCAAAAAAAAAAAAGAAATATGTCCGAAAAAAGTATGTAAAATGTCCGGAAAAAAAGTCAGAAAACTGTCTAAAAAAATGTCCAAAACAATTCTGAAAAATGTCGGAAAATTGTCTGAAAAAGTCTAAAAATGTCTGAAAACCCCCTGAAAAAAGGGTAAAATAATAAATAAAAAAAAGAAATATGTCCGAAAAATGTAAAAAAAAGAAAAAAAAGAAATATGTCCGAAAAAAGTCTGTAAAATGTCCGGAAAAAACGTAAAAAAAAAAGGTAAAAAATGTCTGAAAATTGTCTGAAAAAGTCAAAACAAATTCGAAAAAACCCTGAAAATTTTTCGAAAAATGTAAAAAAAAGAAAAGAAAAAAAAGGTAAAAAAAAAAAGAAGGTAAACTTCTGAAAATCTGAAAAACGTAAAAAAAAAATGTCCGGAAAAAGTCAGAAAAATGTCCGAAAAAAATGTCTGAAAATTGTCTTAAAAAGTAAAAAAGAAATCGAAAAAACGCTGAAAAAATGTAAAAAAAGGTAAAAAAAAGAAATATATATATATATATATGTAACAAAAAAGTCTGAAAAACGTAAAAAAAAAAAAGAAATATGTCCGAAAAAATGTCTGAAAATTGTCTGAAAAAGTAAAAAAAAAATGTAAAAAAAGGTAAAAAACTTCTGAAATTCTGAAAAACGTATAAAAAAAAAAGGTAAAAAAAAAAAAAATGTCCGAAAAAAATGTCTGAAAATTGTCTGAAAAAAAAAGTTTTAAAATGTCTGAAAAAACTCTGAAGAATGTCCAAAAAAGTTTAAAAAAATATATATGTCCAAAAAAGTCTGAAAAATGTCCGAAAAAAGTCTGAAAAATGTTTGAAAAAAAGTCTGGAAAAGGCCGAAAAATGTCTGAAAAAATGTCCGAAAAAAGGTCTGAAAAATAAGTCTGAAAATGTCCGATAATTGTCCAAGAAAGGGGTCCCTTGACCTCTGACCTCCAGATCAGTGAATGTAAATGGATTCCATGGGTACCCACGAGTTTCCCCTTTACAGACATTTGCATAAAGCAGCATATTCGTCCACTCCCATGTTGATAAGAGTATTACATACTTGAAAAATCTCCTTTTAAGGTACATTTAGAGCAGATAAAGTCACAATGGTGTAAGCGTAGCTCTGCTGCTGGGCGCTGACGTTGAAATGGAATGAACTTTCACTTCTTATCAATCATATTCCTGATTGATTTGATCTAGTTGATGATGCCATTTTAACTTTATCTTTTGGGTTTTTAAAAGGGTTACAAGTGAAAACATGAATATTGGGATTTAAAGCCTACCAAAGAACAGGAAGTAAAAGTGTCTGGAGGATATGACAGAACAACATTTACTGTCAGATGTTACCTCGACCCAGATCTGAGCTCAGTGAGTTGGCAGTAGAAGCTGATCGGTGGTTTGTCGGCGCCGCAGCCTTCTGCTCCGCCTCGTTAATTGTTGATAAATAATCTTCCTGTGGCGGTGCAGATAACGTGCACTAAACCAAATCCTTTCTCTGTCTAATGAGACGCACCAACGCTAGCGTCTGAAATACGCCGATCACTGGGAAACGCTTCATCAGTGGTATTTAACAGATCATTTAAATCTTATTTACTATCACTCTGGGGTCGTTTTGTCAGTGTGGTTTTATGGTTCAGTGGTTTCCCAGCATCACATATGGAAGCCTGTGTTCTGCTCGTCCTGACTGCCGGTTCCGGTCGTTGACTCTAACCTCGTTTATTGTTTCAGTGGGACGCTGAGGTTCCAGCTTGGTTTAACGGACGAGCATTTGACTGAGAATTAATTTCTTTATTATGTTCATGAACACAATTCAGACTCGAGTTAACTTCATTAAATCAGCCGCGGTCGATCGGAGACGTCGAGGTTCAACAAGTAACGAGCCGCACCGCCGCATGCCGGCCACATCGCTCCTGAGGATGGGTAGAGATGCTGCCGTGGTTTTGAACGTTTGAAACGCGGTTTTGGAGGTTTACCGTCCACCAGCACCGGCCGCTCTCTCCTCAGTTCCAGGCTGATCAACTTAGTCAGGAAATGACTCAAATAAATATGAAATATAGAAATAATAAAATACACTGGAGGGGCTTTAAGTGGGGAAAACCTTTAGGTTTGAATCCTTTTACCATCACTCCTCACAGCCGTCACAGTCATCCACGTCTATCTGTGTAAATCTCACAAAACCAGGAAACAAAAATCAGCCCGGAGGAGATCAGTACCAGACTGCTGAAGAAGAATCCAGAGTCAGATTTGTGTTTCCTGTGTGATTAAATCCAGAGACACAAAAAGAAAAACCTTGAACCACCTGCCGCCTCAACACTCAGTTATCTGTGTTTCTTATCCGTCCATCGCTGCCTCATTGATTTTTGTCTGTTGCCATGACAGCGGATGGTCCCAACACGCCGACTCGGGTCAGACTCGTAACTTTCCGGTTCCTCTTTTATTTCCACTGTTACTCAGACCGACCTGACTCTGTTGATGCCTCTGGGTCCTCTGCTTGACTTCTTTTTATCCACTAGTTTCTTTACATACTCGTCTTCACCGTCTGCAAACAAAACAGGGATCTACTGTGTGGCGTCTACGGTGGCGTATCGGGGTCATTATAGGTAAACAAAAATAACAATAATAAATATGGAGCCGGGCAAGGGGGGTAATATTACAAGAAAAAACTCTGATATTCTCGGAGATTAAAATGGTAAATTTATGAGAAAAAAACAAAATTTGTAAAATTGTGTTTGTCAAGGAACAACGTCACTTCACTCTGCGAGGTTAGATCAACTTCATGTGAGATGTGTAATTATATTAGTATTTATTTATCTTCATAAAAGAACACATGTATATAGTATATGTTAGAGCTGTTAAAGTTAGCAGGATAATAACGCAAATTAGTTTTAACGCCACTATTTTCTTTAACCCAGTAACGCAACTTGTGATTTTTAGATTGTAGCAGCTCAGTTTTAAAGCTAAAGTGAAGATACTGGTATCATATAAAACTATAAAACCTGATGAATCCATCGGTACCAACCATGTCATACTAGCTTGACGCCAAGGAGGTTAAATAACGCTCCAAACTTACGCTAAATTTTGGCGAGGAAAAAATGGCATGTCCATTTTCAAAGGGGTCCCTTGACCTCTGACCTCCAGATCAGTGAATGTAAATGGGTTCTATGGGTACCCACGAGTCTCCCCTTTACAGACATGCCCACTTTATGATAATCACATGCAGTTTGGGGCAAGTCATAGTCAAGTCAGCACACTGACACACTGACAGCTGTTGTTGCCTGTTGGGCTGCAGTTTGCCATGTTATGATCTGAGCATATTGTTTTATGCTAAATGCAGTACCTGTGAGGGTTTCTGGACAATATCTGTCATTGTTTTGTGTTGTTAATTGATCTCTAATAATAAATATATACATACATTTGCATAAAGCAGCATATTTGTCCACTACTTCACAGAGCTGCTGTGTTAAGTAACGATCAGCTGGATATTTAATTCATGTGACTTGAACTCAGAAAGTTCTGAATGATATCAGGACTATTTCAGTTCACTAGAAACCAGTAAACTCTTTTATAACTACACTGAGTTAAAGGTAAATGATGAGCTGATTGATATTTAACCGTCTCACAGTATAAATCTACATGGTGGTTTGTTTGGTCCGTTGATATATCAGCAAGTCTTGTTTATGTGACCTCTGACCTCTGAATTGCGTCTCCCTGAGTGGCATTAGCAGAACTGTCTGCGTGATGAATAGTTCGGCTGCACGACGTGGCTCTGCCCCAGGGGCTGATGGGAGTTTTCAGAGCCTCTGTGGCCTGATATCAATGTCAGCGTGAGTTGTGCTGTTGGGTTAAATGACCGACAGTAAAACCTGCGAGTCCTGCCGGCTTTAAATCTGAGGTCGCTGCAGCCCGGCTTAATTAACGCCATGCCGACACTCCGCGGGGGTTGCGCTCCTCCGAGGACGCCACGCGGCTGCACGCGGAGCCCAGAAATTATGTTGAGAAGATTGGATCCCTGCTGGCGATGAAAACTCAGATTGTCACCCGGAGTATGAAACCGAATCAAAGGAGAGTTCGAGGATTCATGGGAAGGAAATCCAGAGACTTTTTTGTGTCCTGAGTGGTTTTTCCTTTTTCCTCTGGACTCTCCATCTTCCCTCTCGCCCTCCTCCTTCCCTCCCTGGGATGAATTATTTAGAGTAACCCCCCCTCTCTCTGTATCTCTGCTGGGCCAGGCGTCCTGTGCTGCAGCCAAGGACAGATGCACACTGTGATGGGCGTCTCGCTCTGCAGCGCCGTGGAAAAGAAAGAGCCACTAAGAAGCATTTTTATCTCTGAACGTCAGAGCTGATGTACGGCTTTAATATCTTTATGTACACAAATGGGCTGAAACTCGGTGGAAAGACCTCCTCTGACGGACATGTGGGGGTCCACAGGTCCTCTGACAAATTAGGTTTCTATGCTGGTTTTGGTTGGGAACCGCCATCCGCCATTTTGGACTGAAAGCAACTACCAGATGCCAGGTCTGGCCTCTCCGGTAGCGCTTCTGCTGCAGGGCTCCGCTGCGGTGGTCTACCTGGCGCCGCTGCTCCGTGCACACCGGCTGTGACGGCTCCATCCGCCTCGCGACGATTACCTCATTAACGTTCAGGTTCCCTTATAGCGTTGGGATTAAACGTGAAATATTGCCAAATAGGTGCGTTTGCTTTTGTCGACGTCTGTCAACTCTTTCGTCCCGTGTATAAAATACGATACCTGCTACTCTGAGCTGACGGACTAGATGCGTTCACGGTCAGTATGTAGTGTCCGTCGTCTGACTATCGATTGATAACTGATACGCCAAAATGAACGAAATGGGTCAATTCTTTTTATTTATTACTTAAAGGCTACATGCCTCTGTTTTTTGTAATGTTCAAATGTTTTTAATAAAAGCGTACGTGTTGAATTACATTACAGGGGATTTATTGTTGTTGTTTGCGGGTTTTTTTGTACCGTGGTATTGAATTGGGTATCAAGAATTGTGGAAATTCACTGTTATTAGTATCGACTACTAGATTTCTGGTATCGTTGCATCCCTAATAGAGGTGGTTCAGGATGCCTCCTGGACGCCTCCCTTTGGAGGTTTTCCGGGCTCGCCAACTGGTCAAGAGGCCCCGGGGTAGACCCAGAACACGCTGGAGAGATTATATGTCTGGTCTGGCCTGGGAACGCCTCGGGGTCCCCCAGGAAGAGCTGGAAAACGTTGCTGGGGAGAGGGACGTCTGGAATCCCCTGATAAGCCTGCTGGCCCCCGCGACCTGGCCCCGGATAAATGGTAGTCAATGGATGGATGGATGGACAACCCAAGAACTTCTTACCTCTACGCCATGATCAAACCTGCCACTCAGAGGAACCCTGTGGTCGCTCAGGACATCACCACCAACCCAAACAAAAACACCTTTACAGACTGCACCTCTACGCGCCCCGTACCGGTCTAATATCATAAAGGAAACACATCTTAAGCAGTGCAGGTCATGTGATATTTGATCCCAAAATGCAGTGTTTGTACGAACCCTCCGGTCACTTTTTAAATGAAAACAATCAATCAATGTCTTCAAACCACACTGAAGTCAAATCTAAGATAAATGCGTTGGATACCAAATCGTAGAAGCTGCTTACTGAGCGACCTTTTCACGTGACCTCTCACAGCCGAGTGCTCCTCACCTCTCCGTCGGTGTGAGAGAAGGTCTAATGTCGGGTCCACACTACACCAGAATCAAGCTGATTTTGGGTATGTTAAGAGTGTTTTTTACGATTGGCTCTAAAGTCCATCCTGGACGCACCGCTTTAGAATATTAAACATGTCAGCTTCAGCTTTTGGAAGTTGAATTGTATCAAAGACGTGATATCAGAGAGGTTTCTGGGTTCTGATTTACCCTCAAAAAGATGCAGCCAGCATCTGTGGACGACCACAGCTGCACCTGGACTGTCATGTGGGTGCTGTATAATTCCTGGTTCCATCATGGTAACACTGGCAGGCCCCTCTGGATGAAACACTCGTCGCGGAGCGTCGGGTACCCGCCTCCTCTCCGAGAGGTCACGTGGTGATTTATGCCGATCGCTGAGATTGATATGTTTATTTTAGCATTCATGCTGAATCGTCGTATCTGGTGAGCTGCGAGTGTCAGTTCAGCAGCGGTTCTCCATCCTCCGGGAGCCGACAGCTGGAGTCATCTTTCATGCGGCCTGAGACGCCAGCGGCTTGATTCATGACGGCTTTAAGTCAGCAAGCGTCTCCAGAGGCCGAATCACAGAACGGCCTGGCGTTGTTCATCTCATGAAGGTTAACACACACACACACACACACACACACTGATACCTCCACCTCTTCTCCAACCAGTCACCCGCTGATACCTCCACCTCTTCTCCAACCAGTCACCCACTGATACCTCCACCTCTTCTCCAACCAGTCACCCGCTGATACCTCCACCTCTTCTCCAGACAGTCACACGCTGGGATCCTCCGGCAAGTCTTTAAAGAGACTTGATTCAGTCTGACGGGGTGAGATGTATGGAGGACGGAACATGCCATAATCAATAATAAATTAATAAGTTACTGTAAATTATAATCTAAAAATGTGCATTAAGAACTTTAAATTACAATCTAAAATTGTGCAAAAATATGCATTAAAGACTACAATATAATCTGCAAATGTGCATTAAAGATTGTAAATTATAATCTAAAAATGTACAAAATTGTGCATTATCCATTATGTTCACCAGCTAGTCTCTACCTGTGTCTGAACAATGCACCTTGAAGACATTAAAGGAATATTAAGGCTATTTTTTCCCCTATATATTATGATACTATAATATCTTAGGGTAGACGGACTGTAATTTTGCTGTTAGTTGAGCAGCTATTCTTCGTCTCTGCTGCTCTCCGACGTCGAGGAAAAGCGATTCAGTTTCAACAAAACAACAAGACGAGCACAAAAAGAATCCCTGACATCAGCACTTCATTTCAGTGAGCGCGTCTTCAGACCGCCGTGGTTCCTGTTACTCGATGTCTCCTCAGCACTCTCAGCACTTTCCCTGAAGATGAATCCCAACAAACATGATCCTGAACACGAGACCTCCGACACGTCAAAAACACGATTGCTGCTGAGGAACAGTCAAACTTTAACTCCTAGTTTTCATAAAACTAGGAGTTAATACAGAACCAAAGATCTCTTCTGTGTGCGTGCGTATACACACACACACACATATACTGTATATGTGTGTGTGTGTGTATATATATATGTATGTATACTGTATATACCTATGTTATGCTATATTGTTATCATAGGGTATTGTTCAATCTTATATGTTAAAATAGTAATATATATATAGATATATATCTATATATATATACATACGTATACATAGGTATGTATAAAAAATATATATATATACGTATATATGTGTATATATATACAGTATATGTATATATATATGTTATGCTATATTGTTATCATAGGGTATTGTTTAATCTTATGTTAAAATAATATACATATACTGTGTATATACGAATACTGTATATACATACGTATATCTAAAGTATACATATACACACATATATGTATGTATATATGTACGTCTTTATATATATATATATATATAGTGTATATATATATATATATATAGTGTATATATATATATATATATATGTTGTTACGCTATGTTGTTATCACAGGGTATTATTTAATCTTATTTGTTAAAATAACTAATATTCTCATTTTATAGAATATTTTAGTGATGAATATTTAATGAGGTATTTCCTCCAGTGTCTCCAGTGATCCTCCCAGTATCCATCCAGCTGGTTGAACTGGGAAGCTCCCAGCTGTGATTATGAGTAACTGTGTGTGAAGCTGCAGCAGAGGGAGGCTGAACCCGTCGTAGATAAATGAACCTCGTGATTGTTGTTTCTCTCGTTTTCTTCATTAGGGTCAGTGTAGCTCGTCTACCACCGGAGTCGCCTCCCTCTGTGTCTTTTCACCTTGTGTTATGAAAGTTGGATGAAGCACGTGAATAAAACATGCGCGCTGTGCCTCTGAGGAGTCGGCCACATCATGCAGATATAACGCAACGCCTGTAACGCCTTCAATTATTCACCAGCTGGAACTCTAACAAACACCCCTTCTACTCCACAGGAAACCAAATCACTCACTGGGTTACAGTAAACTGGAAACACTTAAATACCTGTAATCACAATCAGCCCAAATAGTCCTGATTCTGAATTTTATTCCAGCCTGGCGAAAAAGTCTGATTGTATAGAAGCCTATGAGAAATTGATTTATTACCTCAGTAAACATTGTAAACATGAGTTTATGATCTCAATCACTAGTTTCAAGTCTTCTTCGATGCAGCATGATGTTCATTTAGTAAATTATGGTCCCATTTAGAGTCAGATAGACCATAAAGCAGGGGATGCTTTAGGGCGGGGCTACCTTGTAACTGACAGGTCGTTACCACGGTGTTGTATGTATTTTCGTCTTACAACTTTAACCCTTTTACAGTGTATTTTCAGTTCCTCAATGTTAATTATAATATTTTGGTCGCCTAAAAATGTCTTATTCAGTGTTCAGTTGTACTAAGCTCCACCTTCTGGTGTCACTTCTGGTTCCAAAAAAACAAGATGGTGACAGCCTAAACCTAAAGAAGTTGTAGTTTTGTTGCCTAAACCTAAAGAAGTTGTAGTTTTATTGCCTAAACCTAAAAAAGTTGTAGTTTTGTTGCCTAAACCTAAAGAAGTTGTAGTTTTGTTGCTTAAACCTAAAGAAGTTGTAGTTTTGTTGCCTAAACCTAAAGAAGTTATAGTTTTATGCCTAAATCTGAAGAAGCCTTTTTGTTTGTGTTGAAAACGTGACGTTTCATTTAGTTTCACATGTTAGTTTTTGTTGCTTTTAAATTTCACTTTCACTTTTACAACCCAGTAGGTGTAGTAGGCCCCTACTGACCCACATCTATGGTGCTTATAGCGACTGATAACGCCTATTTAATGGCCTGATAGTTGAATCAGGTGATCCTTTAACTTTGAGCTCTAAAACTTCATCAGATCAAAAAAAAAAAGACACTGTGACACTAAATCAAAGCTTAAACAAATACAGGTCTGACTCAGTGTATCTCTGTGTAATGACGCAGCTCTGGTGGAAGCTGGCCGCCTCCTTCATGACTCCAGACATGATTTACCGTCTGCGTGGAAGACTGCTGGTTAAATCGCCCCAAAAAGCAAAGACTCCTCGATTGTAAATCACAAATCAGCTCGTATGCAGCCTCCCGGGAGCAGAGGCTCATTTATTTTCATAATCAGAATTGACAAAATGAGATGCCGTTGAATGTGGAGCAGCAGTGTGTTCGTGCACTCAGAACAAATAGAAGAGAGTTTTTCGGCATTATCTGTGACCTTGTGTTCAGGATTCTGTCATTAAAAGAATCAGATTAAGACTTTTTAAATCTGCTATGTGTAGCAGACCGTTGCTATGTATAGCAGACCGTTGCGATATATAACAGACCGTTGCTATGTATAGCAGACCGTTGCTATATATAACAGACCGTTGCTATGTATAGCAGACCGTTGCTATATATAACAGACCGTTGCTATATATAACAGACCGTTGCTATGTATAGCAGACCGTTGCTATATATAAAAGACCGTTGCTATGTATAGCAGACCGTTGCTATATATAACAGACCGTTGATATGAATAGCAGACCGTTGCTATATATAACAGACCGTTGCTATGAATAGAAGACCGTTGCTATGTATAGCAGGCCGTTGCTATGCTTAACAGACCATTGCTATGCATAACAAACCATTGCTATGCATAACAGACTGTTGCTATGTATAGCAGACCGTTGCTATGTATAGCAGACCGTTGCTATGTATAACAGACCGTTGCTATGCTTAACAGACCGTTGCTATGCATAACAGACTGTTGCCATGTATAGAAGACCGTTGCTATGTATAACAGACTGTTGCTATGCTATGAATAACAGACCGTTGCTATGTATAGCAGACCGTTGTTATGTATAACAGACCGTTGCTATGCATAACAGACTGTTGCAATGCTATGTATAACAGGCCGTTGCTATGCTATGAATAACAGACCGTTGCTATGTATAGCAGACCGTTGCTATGCTATGTATAGCAGACTGTTGCTATGTATTACAGACCGTTGCTATGCTATGTATAGTACTGTTGCTATGTATTACAGACCGTTGCTATACCATGAATAACAGACCGTTGCTATGCTATGTATAACAGACCGTTGCTATGTATAACAGACTGTTGCTATGCATAACAGACTGTTGCTATGCTATGTATAACAGGCCGTTGCTATGCTATGAATAACAGACCCTTGCTATATATAGCAGACCGTTGCTATGCTATGTATAACAGAAGATTGCTATGTATAGCAGACTGTTGCTATGTATAACAGACCGTTGCTATATATAGCAGACCGTTGCTATACATAACAGACTGTTGCTATGCTATGTATAACAGACTGTTGCTATGCTATGTATAACAGACTGTTGCTATGTATAACAGACTGTTGCTATGCTATGTGTAACAGACTGTTGCTATGTATAACAGACTGTTGCTATGTATAGCAGACCGTTGCCATGCTATGTATAGCAGACTCTGGAAGTGGCGTAACTTAAGTACGGAAGTTACGTGACAAATAAATCATCTTTAACTTGGGACAGCGGTCTGTAGGTGAAAGTCTGATGTTTTTGGACCCATCCACCCGACCACCTCCCTACGCCCCGTTCACTGCTCTTTATACGTATATACAGTATATATACTTCTATATACTTCATGTGAGTCGCTGGTCAGTGAAGTTAACGTCGACCACGACCGTTTCCAAACCTTAACTAAGTAGTTGTGTTGCCTAAACCTAACTTCCTTTGAAAACAGAAGTTTATTTTGAAAGGACACTATGCATGTAACGAGCGTATATTGAGGTCCGTCCAAAAGTAACGCTAGACTAGAGGGGAACGCCGTGCGTCGGTCTGTGATGACCGACAAAGTGTCGGTATCTGACGAGTTGAGAGTGAGGACGTGTTGTCCGGTCTCAGCAGCAGCAGTCCGGCTGCCTGCAGGACGGATCGGTCAGTAAAATCACATCACGGATGATGAATTCTGTTCCATTCACGGACACGAGTATCGATCGCAGCCTCGTCCATCACCGATCACTTTACACCCACGTATCGACACACGGAGCCCTATGAAGTGTTCAGCCGAGCTCTATCAATCTACTCCAGCCAGAACACCTCACGCTGTCTGTGTCCTGCAGAGGTGGAGGAAGTACTCACAGCCTTTACTGCAGTAAAAGTACTAGAGTCGAGTCTTGTGGTCCTACTACAGGAAGTGAAATGCCCCCTAAACAATCAAATTTAAAACGAAAAGACATGAACAAACTAATTGTCCAATTGATCAGCATGTCTTGGACACTAATCACTAACAGCTTGTTTAAAGTTTAAAGTTCATGAGGAGATTTAATGGAGTTGGAAGCTTAAAAAGAAGAAAACTCGTTAGCAGAAAGATCTATTTTATTAGAAACCGTTAAGCAGCAGCTCGGTGAATGTGAAGCGTGTGTCAGAGCTGCTGTGAAGCAGAGCAGCAGACAGCTGGAGTCAAATTATTGCTTTTTCAATTACAGACTCCTTCTGCCCGTTTTTCATCCAGATAATTAGTCAAATCCTCCGACCCGCGACGATTAAGTAGAAATACTAAAGGCCGCGGAGACACGCCATCAATCTATTTTAAGATTGCTCTGTTCTGTTCTGCAAATCCTGTTAAAGCTGTCAGTGTGTCCTGTGATCGGAGAGATCAGAGGTCCCCGACCTACTGTCCTTAAAGAATTTACAGATTCTCAAACTAAATCCTTCATTTGAGTAAAGTCATTCAGTTATTAGATCAGTCTTTTTTTAATAAATCAACTTTCTTTAATGAATATAACTCGTCGCAGGAGAGCAAACAGTTGTTTGACCGCAGTGAAGGTGTTGTTGTTGAAAGGCTAAACGCCAACGCGTTAATGCAAATGAATTTTAACGCCACTAATTTCTTTAACACATTAACGCAACTTGCAATTTTTAGGTTGTAAGATACTGGTATCATATGAAACTATAAAATCTAATGAATCCATCGGTACCAACCATGTCATACTAGCTCGAAGCTTAAGACGTTGAATGACGCTTCAAACTTACGCTACATTTTGGCAAGGAAAAACTGTCATGTCCATTTTCAAAGGGGTTCCTTGACCTCTGACCTCCAGATCAGTGAATGTAAATGGGTTCTATGGGTACCCACGAGTCTCCCCTTTACAGACATGCCCACTTTATGATGATCACATGCAGTTTGGGGCAAGTCATAGTCAAGTCAGCACACTGACACACTGACAGCTGTTGTTACCTGTTGGGACGCTGTAACCGTGGCAACACATGCACTGAATTATCGATTAAATAGTTTGATATTGATAGAAAATTGTGAAGAAATGTTTTGACAATTTATTAATTAATTTCATCTTTCAGTAAAGTTCATAAATGATAATATATCTAGTTATAATTAATTTAATTTAGAGGGAAAAAAATCCTAAAAATGAAATTACTCAAATTTGCAAAGAATCCCTTACTGTTTAGTTTATTTTTTTTAAATTTATTTTCCGACTATTTTCATTTTTAACCAAACATGCCGGTGACTTTATATGTAGCAGTGAACCGCTCCAGACTCTGTGGCTTCCTGTGAGGTGAGTCCTCTCTGTTACCTGTGTGGGGTTTACTCTCATTGATATTCAGCGCCGACGCCTGCCTGCTTTCAAATGAGCCTCAGAGACGCTGCTGAAAAGAATTAACCAACTAATGTTTTAGTTTTTGTACCTTTTTAAAGGTAAAAACCTCATAAAGTGAAAGTCAGCAGCTTCACTGTGTCGATGATGTACAGACCAGAATATCTCAGATTTCACTCAGCGGAGCCGTGAGGCGGAGCTTCACAGTACAGGTGTGTGTGTTTGTAGTATTCTACATTACAGTGTTGTTATTGTACTTTATAATATATATAACAATAATAACAATATATATAACAATAACATCTGTATTTCATCACTGTCACACCAAATCATCAGAATGTTTCAGGCTGGCATTTTAATCAAATTTTTGAAAAAAACTTTTAATATTTTTTTTCAACATTTAAAAAGTTTAAAAAGGTACTCGTAAATATATTTGACTGAAGTTAAAGTTGCAATACTGCTCTGGAAGAATACTCTGTTACAAGTCAAAATCCTGCATTCAAGATTTTACTTAAGTATAAAATTATTAAAACAGCTAAATATACTTAAAGTATTGAAGTAAAAGTACATGTTGGGCAGAATGGTCCTTTTCAGAAAGATGTATTATATTATGAAATTATGTATTATTATTATTATTATTATTATTATTAATAATAATAATAATAATAATAATTTATTTAGGTATTTTATAATAATATGAATTTATTAGTACTATTACTTATTATTTTTAATTGATTATTTAAAAAATATTTGTATTATTGTATCATATTATTGGAACATAATGTCTGATGCTTTAAGATAAATATTTTATTATTATTATAATTATTTTTGTTCAATTTAATTGTATATTTTAATTGTTTATTTTTTCCTTCCTCCTCTTTTAAAACATATTTTAATATTTTAAGTATCTTTTAAGTTGTCTGCTCTTTAATTGTTGTTATTTTATAAAGCACTTTTAGCTTCATTTAATGTATGAAAGGTGCTGTATAAATAATGTGTATTGTTATTTTCATTATTATTGTTATCATGTTATTTTAACCTGTTTCTGTGATGTTCAACACTGATATTAAATTTGACGAATTATACAATATTTGACCAAAAATCTCTCTTTTAGTTGTTGACATTTTGTCATTATTATTCAGTGTCTCTGAGTTTTTATTTTATTTTCACTCAATGCCTTTCACCCTATTGATGATGTCACTTCCTGTGTTCCTGTTTGGTGTCACTGGATGTCCCTCTGTTGCCAGGTGAGGGTGTTTCCGGTTTGGGGAAACTTTTACATGTTAAACTCCAAACAGCGTCTTAAATCACAGGTTATATGTTTAATAAACTGTTTCTGGTTGTCGTGAAGTTTAATTAATGTTTTAATGAGTTCAGCATTTTAATTTAAACTGAATAATTTACTGTTTTCAAGCTGGTGTCGGTGTTCGAACAGAAACATTCAGCAGGTTTATTATTCATTATTCACCTTTAATGTGTGAATGTAAACAACAGGTTTATATCATTCTACTGATCGGATTTTAATTT